>NC_143015.1:146860358-147119368 GCF_055824585.1 Amblyomma mixtum | reverse complement strand
CCTCTGCTCCGATAAGGTCACGCCACAGGCCACCGCTCGGATTGCCTCGATCCGACGCTAGTGAGGAGGAGGAGGAGGAGGAGGAAGGGTCTGGGCCGGCCAGCCAGGATGACGCCGTGCCATGGCGGCGAGTCCGTGCCTGCTTTGCGCGACGGCGGGCGCACAGCTCTGGTTCACCGACAGGGCAGCGGAATAAGGGTTCAGGCACAACAGCCTGCATGGAAAGAGGGCCGCCGCGGTCGGGTTCGAATCTGGGTACTCCGGCTCGGTAGACGAGCGCCTTAACTACTATTTGTAGCACAGGCTATGGACTGAATGACCTTCGCCTCGTTTTTATAATTCTTTATGTGTTCCTTCTGGCATTCCCAACGATCTTTGACATCAGTGCTGCAGTCGTCGGTGAGTCAGCGGTACTGAAGGCACGCCTCAGTCACGTAGTTGCACACAGCGGGGAGAAGGCGGCCAAGTAGGCCCAAAACTCCGCTAAGGGCGAAAAAAATGAGGCAAGCGTCACGATGTGTTTACTTTCGAAATTAGAGAAGGACGCTGAGCTCGCTGTCAGCACAGAAAAAATAAGCGGTTGCTCGATGCTGAGCACACAGGCAAACAAAGCGCAAAATTCTGCGCTAAACCTACTTCGCGCTGCGAACCGACAAGAATCGACAAGAAGCTGGTCAAAGCTTGTCCAACGTTCATGGAATGGGCCCGCTCCTTGGCCGGAAACAGAGAAGCCGTGGTCTAGAATACATGTGGATTTTGCGGGTCCTTTCGAAGGTCACATGCTGATGATTGTGCTGGATTCTTATACCAAATAGATCGAGGTTACTGCAATGAAGGCTGCCAGTTCGGGACAAACAACGGAAGCATTGCAGACGACGTTCTTGCCGAGGACCCTTGTGACGGAAAACGGGCCGCAGTTTACTAGCGAGCAGTTCAGGACATATATGAAACTTAAAGGCATCTTTAATATGCGGACAGCTCGTTACAAGCCACAGTCTAACGGTCTGGCCGAAATGGCGGTACGGGCTGTGCAGCACGGGTTAAACAAAAATACGCGCGGTAGTTTGCAAACTCGTCTGGACCACATTCTTTCTCATTATTGCCATACTCCCCTACCAAACGGAAAAAAACGGCTTCCACGACTCTCGGATATCAACCACGCTGTTTATTGCACAATGTCGGGTCACGACCCTCTGCGTCTGCAGGTGCGTGGCGCGCAACAGCGGAAAACCGCTGCACAAGGAACTTTGGTTCAAGAACTACAGAATGGGCAACAAATGAAAACCAGGAAACCAGGCGTGGTACCGTCCACCGACGGCTCAAGCATGACAACAGTGAATACGGAAGGTGGGGAGCAACGTTGCCCCCACATCGACCAGTTGAAGACCAGGAGGACCAATTTGAAAGTAGCGCAGGCTACGCTCGTGGCAGCGACAGAAACATCAACGGCTGAAGACAGCGCAAGCGCATGGGTAGAATCGCAGCCTCAAGTTCACGGCAGCGGGAACAGACAGCCTCAAGCAGGCACGAACACTAAAACGCCGCCAGAAGGCCAAGCCGATGCCTGTACAAATGAGGCACAAGTGATCGACGACGCTGAAGTAGCACTGCTACGTACCGCTGCTACGCATCGCTGATTATAGCATGCCATAAGAATGAAAAAAACAGGCACATATTAATGAGCCCGCCGCGGTATAAATTGGCCTGGACTGGAACATCATGCCAATCGACTCTGTGCACCATTCTGATCAGCTCTAGCTGACGACTGCCGTTGAGCTTTCGCGCGTTAGCACTGAGACCCCACTGACCGATTTCGCCGCTGTGTGTCAGTCGACGCTGGCTGACTCTGTTTGTGTCTGGTTTCTC
This sequence comes from Amblyomma mixtum, assembly GCF_055824585.1. Taxonomy (NCBI): domain Eukaryota; kingdom Metazoa; phylum Arthropoda; class Arachnida; order Ixodida; family Ixodidae; genus Amblyomma; species Amblyomma mixtum. Next base: position 147,117,502 of record NC_143015.1, on the reverse strand, counting down.
GGTAAGAGCTGCCTCGCTTTATGAAGACACACCGATAGCTGACACTGCCATCACTGGGCTGCGGCGCATCGCTTAATCGCTGCGCCATTTTCGTATCAGGATTGAAATGAGACCTCCCCGTGATCTATGAATGTAATCGAGAGAGTGACGAATTCCGCATATTGCGGAACTTAAAAGACCTCTCAAGTTTAAATCCGCTAGTACAAAGGCTCCCACTCATTGATTTTGCCGATCCATGTTTTCAGCCTGCCTGAATGAAAACCGAGCGTCGAATTGAAACCAAAGTGAAACTGAAAATCTAGCACACACAATTGGCCTGTGACCTACCTACGGTAAAGCGTTATTCATTTTTTTCTTTACTTTAACATTCATCTGATTCGTCACGTAAAACCCATACCTAGGACAACTGCGTTACAGAAAAAAAAGAGTACAAAAAAGCGTTTCTTTGCGTGATGTCGAATATACCAGAACGAAGAAAAATGCTCCGATTGCCGCCGGAGAGCGTGTATCTTTGCATGTGTGTCCCCTTACACTATCCCTATCCCTCTAAAGCAGCGAAGTTGTCTGGGGCAGAAATGACTATCATTTTTTCGAATCTTCCCTTCTCCATAACCAAAGGCGACGCGCGCCCCATATGGAGGGTGAGTGAGCGTTTACAGAGTAGACATTTGTGTGTGCGGGGCCCACTTTAGCAAGAGGTAACTATCAGAAGTAGCTCGTGTATTAGAGAAGGGTGCTCAGCTCCGCAATTCAGCCTGGGTTGTTAGTAATATCAATTAGGTTCAATTGAAGAATGCGCTACCGCACAACGGCTAACGTCACCATGACTGTCGATGACTCTTGCGCACCACCGACAGAGCTCGCCAGTCTTATGGAACTCCGCGCTTCTGATCCTATTGTTGCCGGACTGTCGCAATGCCCGGGGGACAATTTTGATTGCTTTTTTGTATAGCGAATATTAAAAGGTCTATTTCTGTCGAACGTGACCTTTTTAAGTATGTTCACATTTCTCCTGATGCGTGAATCGTAATTTCTCTGTATCGTCTGTCTGCTATGTAAACCGTGGTGTTCCTTGTTCACTTTTGCAGCTTTGTAAGCACAGCGAGTGGACAACCACCATGAAGATGTTTGCAAAGTGGTCGTAAAAAAGCGTGCAACAGTAAAATGCAGTCACTATTTTGACAATTGTCTGCAGCAATGGGAGAGAGCAGAAGGTACTGTGCTCTTCGTGGGATACTCTTAACGGAATAACTCGTGAGGGGCTCTCACCCGAACTTGTTAATCTTCTTGAAAGAAAGAAAGAAGACTATCGATAAATTCCAGTGCACTGACCTCCGGCGGATTATAGCGGCTGCTTTTGTCGGCACCGTTTGGAGAGGTAAGAGGTTTGAATCCTCCAGACAGCGCTCCCGCTCCAGAAAATAGGGCTACATGCGCCTCCATGGCAAAGATGTCATTGTAGAGCAAAGTCGTGACCCGGGGAAGAAAAAGGAAAGTGCGGTCTTCTGAATAAAACATCCAACTTTGAACAAAAGTCTGTGAAACAAAACAAACTAAAAAGTATTGCAGCGTTCTACCTGACCATTCATTTTTTTTCTTCAACTTTCAAATCAGTTGTTATCTTACAGGTATAAAATAATTACGGTGTTGATTTCCCATTGACCTCCATTGAAAATTATAAAAAAATAGAACCATTCCCCCTTAATTCTTGCTTTCCATGATTGCTGGCTTCCTTCGTATTTATTGATAAGGTCTCCCATGTTTACTGGTCAGTCACTGGCCGGAATAAAACACTGCATGGTGGAGAGCCCTGGCACGAACGACCACTGAAAACCCGTGCATAATATTTTCGTCGTTATAGTTAGCATTAGTACGCTTCTTGTAGTGAAGACAGCGTTCTGGGAAATGTTTATGGCATGCTAATTCAAACTGCTTTGGGTTTATTCGTGGTATGGAGCATGTAGGAAATCTGGACAAACGTTTCTAGTTTGCCTCAGCACCACCGCTTGCTGCATGCAACTGAAGAAAAACTGTTATGTCGACTAGCAAACAGCTAGCGTTGAACAAATTTGAACAAGGGACAGAACCTGGAATAGGACGACTGCTTACTTAAGTATCTTAATTTTCCAACCAGTGAAGGCTTCGAAGAGGAAGAGAGAGAGAGAGAGGTACACACAATGACATTTGCTTCCAACAAACGCGTGGATGAGCTGTTAGGAAAGTTTTCTTTTTAGCCTTGGCTGCTTCATTTCACGAGCAGAGGCCTTTTTTCGTTAGTGCAATTAATACAGCCCAAACGTACATTTTCACCTGCCTGTGACTGCAAAACGGTAAGGACCACAACATAGAAACAATACAGTGGACGTTTACATGCGCTTATTGATCACTCCCAAGAAGTGTCTGACGTTAGTATGCTGCACGTAAGCGCACACCTGCGCCATGTATGGCGGCGACACCTTGGAGAGAGTTATTGCCTCCTTGTGAAAATACTGGGTTCGCGGTCAAATAAACTGGTATGCCTCCAAACACAAATCAAAAGGGCATGGCTGAGCGCCATGTGCCACTGCGCATTCCGATATGTCGTTCGACCGCTTGATGATCTCCTAGCTTCAATATTACATTTAAGCCTTCAGCGCTTGCTATGGAATAATCAGAACTTCTTTTTTCAGCATCCTCTCAACAACCTAAGCACTTTCTTTTACGCTTTTTTGGACATTTCGATAATAGAAGCTTGACGTTAGCAATGAGAAAATCTCATGACTAGCTGCAAAGCGTACTCCTCATATATTCTACACTGATTTCACACCTTGAATTCGCCAGGAGAGTAAGGGCTTCTTTCCAGTCACCATGCTCGGGTTTCGCCCTCACATGTCTGCTAAGGATGTCGTTCTCCAGCTGCACAGGGATGTAATACGACCCACAACTATGCAACACAATGACAAAGCCATCCTCGCCCTTGATCTGAAATGGGCTTTCGACAATGTGAAACACGGAAGCGTCCCGGCCAACTTGAGTTCTACCGATTGTGGGGCTGGGACCTCCGCGTATGTAAGAGATTTCTTGTCTTATCGCCAGGCCTTTCTTCGGATTGAGGGCGAGGAAGACGGCCTTTACATGATGAGAACACGGGGTACCCCTCAGAGAGCAGTGTTATCACCGCTCCTGTTCAACATTGCTATGATGCGCCTCCCAAGCCAATTGGCCCGGGTGGAAGGCATTCAACACGCGTTATATGCAGATGATATTACAATTTGGACCACTCAGGGGAGCTTTGGGGACATGGAGGATCGCCTTCAGCAGGCTGCTTCCATAGTCGATGCGTATGCTAATGACTGTGGGCTCCAATGTGCTCCAGCGAAATCAGAGCTTCTGCATGTCAGAGCGAACCCAAAGGATAGGACAGCAATATACATCTCTCTGTCAGGAGGTCCTATTAGAGAGGTGGGGGAGCTCCGTATTCTGGGCCTTTTCATTCACCAGAGACTAAGACCGGACTCGACTATTGCGAAACAAAAGATAGTAGGCGAACAGGTAGGGCCCATGATCCGCCGCGTTTCCAACAAGCGGGGTGGTCTGCGGGGCAGAGACGCGCTTCGGCTCGTCTATGCCTTCGTGACTAGCCGGATCCTCGACGCCATGCCATATCTCCGCACTACTAAGCAAGACAAGGCGCGAATAGACGCCATCATCCGCAAGGCAACTAAGCGAGCCCTGGATCTCCTGGTGGCTACCTCTAATGCCAAACTCAAGGCATTGAGGGTGCTAAACTCCTATCAGGAGCTGCGGGAGGCCCACATCGTGAACCAATACACGCGGCTCATGCAGAAGGCTCCTGGGCGCCGCCTGCTAAACCGCTTACACATCCTACACGACTGCACTCCATAGGAGGCGGAGCGTATCCCAGTACATGGCGCCATATGCTCTGGGTCTACCCGCTCCCCCGTAACATGGACACTGGCATGCATGAAAACAGACGACAAGCGCGGGTTCGGGCTCTTGAGAGACAACACGGCTCCCGACCCGGTGTATATTATGTAGACGTAGCAGGGTCATCGCCCACGGGATATTACTCGGGCGCTGTCGTTCACCAGGAAATGCACGTTGATGAGCTCTCCTTTCGAGCCCCAAACGAATCACTTGGGCTCCTGGCCACCAGGGCTTACGAGGAAATGAGGCCGCTGACGCGGCTGCCCGAGCGCTTCCTCACCGGGCTCCTCATCCCAGCTCTTTTGGCTCGGAGACTAACCAGCCGCTGCTGCGATTCATGGAAATATTAACACATTATAGCGACAACCACCGCCTTTTCCCGGCCCCTGCAAAAGGGCTGAGTAAGACGGAGGAGCGAACTTTAAGGCGCCTGCAGACAGGTACTCTAATCTGTTCTGCAATAATAAAACATTACGATCCTAACACGGATGGGCGATGCCCACACTGTGGGGAGACCTGTGATAAATTCCACATGGTGTGGGCATGCACTCAAAATCCCCACCTCCCGCCTTCCCCTACCCCTTCCAGAGTGGCATGGGAGACTGCCCTCCTCAACTGCTCCTCGCTTGAGTCCCAAAGGGCTCTGGTGAAACGGGCGAGAGACGGGGCCTCGTCATGCGGTGTACCGGACAAGGGACGCCGACCATGTAGCGGGGCCACTCTGTGGCTCCCAAACTCTTTTTCACAAAATAAAATTTTCACCACCACCACCACCACCACCATGCCAGGTTTTCCGGCAAACGTAGTCATTGATAAGGTCCTGAAAATGCGAGCTTAGCAAAATCCTCTCAAATATAGAATGACAACTGTTTTCCCAGGCGCACTGTGCAGCCTGACGACGGTGTCATTTTCACTAACGACATAACGGTAAAATTTGCTCTCAGATTCATGTAATAAAAACAAAATGGACACACTCGATGCCAAATTTGAGCACTTAAGTGGTTGCTGTAATTTCAATTCATAACACTATATGGCTTTCAACGGAAGCTCTCGACTGACCTTAAATTCCGTAGTGTTTCAGAACGGGATTAGCTGCATACTAGTAATGGCCAGCATTGCCCTTCCTGGTTGACGCCATCGTGTTCACGACATTTGCAATAATGGCGACTGCGAAACACGTGCGCAGAAGCATGCCGAACAGTTCTGAACGAAACCAGTTTTCACCTGAAAACCGTTTATGGACGCAATTTTTTCTTATAATGTAATATTTCACTATAACAATCAATATATCCGCAGAACGCCGGACAGAGGCTTTGCATATTTTTTTCATTTATGTTATTTTCCGTCATCAAAAGCGTTCCCCATTGGTTTTCTGTGGCAGGGGGCCCGGATACCCACCGGGCCCCCTGGAACGGGCACAAGCGTCCCGCATTTGGTGCACAGCGGGATTGAACGCTTGGGAGAAGCTCGCTAACTCACCACCACACCTGACGCTTTACATCAAGTGTGTCTAGGGGGCATGCATTTACACCACAGCACCAGCCGGTCGATTAAAAAAAATGTTGCTGCGGCCGCTGACTGGCGAGCTTACGGTCTAATCACCACCGAGCTTCTTTTGTTAGAATTTATGCCATAACTTTTTTCTAGCCAGGTTGTTGCAGGATGAAGCAGTTATCATACTCCTTACTGCGTATTTTATTCTTTTTTTTTTCAGGAACAGGACGGCGGGGGTGCTTAAGTGCTTGAACGGTAATTTTTAATGAGCTGCTTCGAGGGTGTAATAAAGAGGTAGTAAGTGAGGAGCTGCCGCGTTTAAGGTAACCTACCACAGCTGTAGCAGGGCGATGTTACTCACTTTTGGCACTTTCTGAGTGATAGTAATGGCCGAAGCCGTAGGTGCGCAGTATGAGAGCATGGCAAATCTAGCTGCGAAGCGTACTGCTTCAATATTCAAGCTACAGAGAGCTAACGTCAGGAAGTCTTCGGAATGCTAAATAATCTAGAAATACTTGTTGATTGACCAAGATCTCGAAAATAAGAGCATTCAACAATCGTGTCCAAGTTAAAGTGGCAACTTTAGTCAGGGACCCTCTGAAGCGACTGTACTGTACTTTTTGCTTTCATATTCGTATATTTGTTTTCAATATAAATTGCTGACGGGTTTCAAGGAAAGTGCTCTGTTATGTTGAAAATCAGTAGTGATGAAGCTAAGTCTCTCATTCTATGCCATTACACGACCCGCATTACTCCTCATGGGCTTTTGTTATTGAAGTGGATAATATATCACGTAACGCATGCAAAGTTAGCGACTTCCACCCGAATTCTATCAATCTTTCTAGATTATTTTGGTACATTTAATGGACTGTGGGAGTGCACATTTCTTCACGCTAAATCCAGTTCCTAAATGTGTGCTGCAGTTTCTGAACATTCAATTTAATTGGCGATTTACATTGGCGGTTAGGAGCAACTCTCGAATTTCGCGTATCCTTCTGGTCGTACCACAACTTTAGTTCTTATTTCGATTCACCTTTTGAAATATGCTTTCGGTTCCGCAGAACACAAAACTTTCCTCCAAATGGCTGACTTGAATCCGCCCGTAGTTAAAAAGCTCCTAAGATGTGTCCTCCTAGCATGCTAAGCGTTACTGGGAAAACTGTGCTATTGCCCTTTTCTCCACGCGGATATGTGCTGTCTGCTGAAGTCAAGCCTCCGATCCGAGCATATTTCAAAAGTTACATAAGGAAACAAAAAGGCGCACACCTAACGGTATCTGAAAAATTATTACAACTTAGTAACATGTTCTTGGTTCATTCGAGATATCCCAAGCACCAATAAACACAGTCACAAGCTCAAAGCACGTCGTACATGTTTACAACAAAATCACAAAACTAAAGTAGAGAGAGAGAGAGAGAGAGAGAGGGAAAGGCAGGGATGTTAACCAGAAAGGATTCCGGTTGGCTACCCTGCACAGGGGAAGGGAATAAGGGGAATTAAAGAGGAAAGAGAGAAGTAGCGGGAAATAATCGCAGTCTGTCAATTAAGGCAGTCGCTCTCAAAAAGCGAAAGAGTGCCTTGTAAGCCTTGATGGCAGTTGACTGTTGTGGCCACGGACCGAGGATCTTGGCCTCTGTGAAAGGGCGAGGGTCCAGGCGGTCCAAAGCACATCGCAGCTTATGTCTTTCGGCTACAAAGGCAGGGCACTCACACAAGATATGGGTGATTGTCTCATCACAGGCGCAGTTCACACAAGAAGGGCTGTCGGCCATCGCGATCCGGAAAGCATACTTATTCGTGAAGGCAACACCGAGCCATAGACGACACAGTAGTGTTGCTTCACGACGCGCTACATTACACGGAAGACGGAGGCGCAGTCCAGGGTCCAAAGTCCTGAGGCGACGGTTGCACAACTCACCAGAGTTCCACGCTGAAAGTGTGAGCTCCAGCCTCAAAGAACGAAGCCCACACGCTGCGTCAGCTCTCGTTACGGGGATATTAACGGGGATTCCATCATTGTGGGCAGAACGGGCAGCTTCGTCAGACATGGTGATTGCCATGAATGCCGCAGTGGCCCGGCAGCCACTGGAAAATTATGTTATGTCCTTTCAATGTGGCGTCATGGTAGAGCTTGTGGATTTCGGCAACGAGTTGTTCGTGTGACCCACGGCGTAGTGCAGTTTGCAGGCCTTGAAGGGCTGCTTTAGAGTCGGTGAAAACTGTCCAGTCATCTGCAGATTCCTGACTAATGAACTGAACTGCAGCCCGTAGGGCAGCTAGTTCTGCACCAGTTGAAGAGGTGAGATAGGTAGTCCTCACCTTCATTAAAATAGACCTGGCCGGTATCACCACAGACCCAGCAGAGCTTGTTGAAGTCACTGAGCCATCTGTGTAGACATGTATGCGGTGTTTATGGTTAAAATGCAAATGATGCAGTGTCAGTTGCTTGAGAGCAGGCAATGATAAATCAGATTTCTTATTAATTCCAGGAATAGATAGGTGCACCCGGGGTTCATGGAGACTCCATACGGGTGAGCATGATCTTGATGGGTGGGCGAACTGCGAAGGAAGATAGGCACGGTGAGCTTGAATTACATTTGCAAATGCAGTATGTGGTCTGAGTACGGGAAGAGCTGCAAGATGATAACTCGGAACTCGCGTGAGGTGCCGAATGTGTGTTCTCATGGTTTCAACAGCAATGTATGAAGTAACAGGATGCTCCCCAGCGACAAGAATAGTGGCTGCCGTTGAGGCACATTTAGGTAGCCCAAGGCAGATTCGTAGAGCTTGCGCTTGAACACTTTGAAGTACCATCGCTTCCTTGGCGTTGTTATCGATAGGAACCTCTCGTGGAGTCTCCATCTTTACGACATGCGAAAGAAACTGACAGCGATTTTTCATATTCTCTCCTTCCTCGGGGGAAAGTCCTGGGGTGCATCTGTACGCTCGATGCTTCAACTGTACCGTTCAGCTGTTCCTGGGATACATGCGGTATAGCTTTCCCATTTTAAACAATATCAGAAAGACAAAACTAAAGTAAAAATACTCTGAACCCATTGGCAGCACCCACAACACAAATAAGATGCGGCCGGCAACAGAAGTGGAGATAGATCGGAAACAAGTTCGTGCCAACAGATTAGGATGGCAACAAGCAAAATGTCAAATTAAAACACACTACCACACTCCATACTCGTATGCGCCATAGTTACCAAGACAGCATGACTAAAACCTGAAACATATCTAGCAATAATGTTGCACTGGAATTTAAAAAGTGAACCCAATTACACTGCTATATAAAATAGTAGGCAGCAAAAGCACAAAAAGTATTACTATACCACTGATGTGCAAACAAGGCGAAACTCTAAACAAAAACTGAAGAGTCGGTCCGTGAAACGCCTCGATCACTATTTTATCGCAAAGCAAATACACACAGTGAGAAGAACATGTCACATGTCAGCCTTCGAAGCCTATATAAAAAACCTAATACACCACTCATACCTGTGTAAGAAGGCAGAAGTAATGACACGCCATTTATTTAACATAATGCTGACTATGTAGTTCGTAACCTGAGAGCATATATATCCCTACTCTGCGTCGAAGGCTCAAACCTATTCATTAAAACCTGAAAGAGTGAACACAAACAATTTTTCACATTAAAATTTTGATGCACCTAATTCCCAACCCCGCGGAATGAATCAAATCTAATTCCTAGTCACAAAAAATGGTTTTATTCCCTTGCAACATTACCAGACCAATTTCAACCCATTGAACTAAATTTCGCTCTGGACAGATTCTTGGGAGACTTCTCAAAGATGGGCTCTGTAATAGCCTATACACTAATTAGATATTTGCGAAAAATTGGTATGGATTCCCTGTGGTCTTATAACACATAAACCAACGCATACTACACGCCAAAACGAGTAATGCGACAAAATTCTACTTTTCCTAGTTAATAAAATAATTTCAATGTCGCTCAGCCGAATTGAATAAGACGATTTTTACGCAGTCACGGCAGCCCGCAAAATCTCACCACACTCACAGCCAGCATACTGCTAGACAGTGTTATAATTTATAGTTCACAAAAAACGAACCTACCACACAGAACAGCAAAGGCTTCCCCCCAGAGTTAGCAATTTAGACCTTTACTTTGAAATAAAACAACAGGCCTTGTAAACGCATAAATGCCAACGAAAACCTACACCTAGGCTTACGCATATTACACGATAGCGCCGAGCAAAACCTGGGCCAGAATACAGCACAAGACTCCCTAGACTAAGCACAGCAATGCAGAAGTGGCTCATCTGAATGGGCTAGTCCTCCGGTGAAGGTGAAATAATAATGTAACGCAGCAAACATGACAACGGAGCAAACGGTCGTTATGTTGAAATGAACTATTCTGTCCTGCTAACGTTATGTCCCGCTTGCTTTGCTAATTCCCTTGAATAATTTTTCAGCTTTCTGCACTTTGCGCAATAACAAGCTTCTTATTGGCCAGGCTCGGGTTCTCACCTTTGTATCGCAAAGAAAGACTCGTCGTGAACATGGGAAAATTAAAAAGTACTACCAACCTGATAAAAATGCTAAATACTTTCATTTTTCACTGTTTAAGAATGAAACGTGGTGGTTCTGAGAGCTGTGATAAGTTTTTTGCGCAATATCCGGCATATCTAAAGAATTTGCGTATGTTTTTGGTTTTTGTTTTTAGTGGCGCATTTCGTGGCGGTCCTTTCGGCACTGCTACTGGGTCAATTAATCAGACAATCAGTCTTTAATTTGTTTGAACAGAAAGCAGAGAACACAGACCAAAAAGCACTGATGAGCTTGACAGGCTTCTGGGCAAAATGTAAAAAGGTACAATGGCAGTGGCTCAGATAACACAAAGAGCAAAACGAACGAACATAAAGGCAGAGAATATAAAAAACGGAGATCAAAACGACCAATAAATGGTAATTAAGAAGCGCTGTACCGACAGCGCTGTAACCACTAGGCCAACTCGTGTGGGCGAGGTGACTAGGGTCATTCGCTTCATGTACTGCAAATTCGGAGATGCGGGGCCGATGGATAGAAGGTGCTTTGGCCATGTCTGGAAGACGCGTTTTTAGAGACGGATGTCCGGCACGTAAGCTGTTCTCAGCTCGTTACTAAGGGATGTTACATCGGCGGCGTCGCCCGCATACTGTTAGAGCTCCGAGGGAGCATCCACCGGCACTCTGTCCGGAGGCAGCACCATCCGATGAGTGCACCATCGACAGATTCCTCTCCTGCCTATGTGGGCAGCACCTGCTGCATATAATTCGGATGGCTAACCCCTAGCCCTCCGCTACGGTTTGCTAGTGGTTAAAGCCTTTGTTGCCCTGAGCTCTTCCTCTCTTTTGTCTCCTTGGCGTTAGCGTCCGCGAAGCAACCACCGGATACCCACGACTGCAAATGCAACCTCACGTACCCAGTGAAAAAATTACACATTTGGTTGCGAGCCTGCCAGCATCAACTGAAAACTTGCGTACCCGAGCTTACCTGTAGAAGGTCGGGTAATCTCGGGTAAGTTCGGAGGAGCGCCAAGCAAGCTACAGCCAATGGGAGCAAGGTCGGGTAAGTTAGGATGAGCGTCGCGCCCGCTGAGCGACTAGTTGCTTAGGAAGAGCAGGACGGGTCGCACAATCCACACAAGTCAGAAAACGAGTCTTTCACATGCACAAAAAAGTACTGAAGATGGATTGTGGCATTCGAATTAGAAGTGAAGAAACATTATCACAAGGAAATATTCGTACAAAATTCAAAATACACAAGAACAAAGCAGGAAGGACAGAGGCTGTGGATGAGTAATGCAACAAATTAACGATGCCGCAGAAAGATTTAGGATTCAAGGAACGTTATATGGCTGAATGAAATAGCCAAGACTGTTGTTATCCTAGAGGGTAATGGTTCCACTATATTATTGTAAGGCTAAAGGCTAATTCTTATACTTTCCACTACGGGTAAATATAGTTTACTTTTAAGGCATTATCGATGGCTCTGAGGTTTTAAGTGGTGGTAAAATATGTGGCCGATGAAATGATGTGTCGCTGTGACAAAGTGTATAAAAAAAAGTTAACCTAGCGAAGGGCACTGATAAGTGTAATGTGCAGTAGAGCAGAAAAAGTGGCCTCCTGGGATAACCAGTTACGGCGAAATTGTTGTACGAATAGCACTTTTCTTCAACGGAATCATAAGCGTGGAATATCTTTTATAAGTACTGCCCCATGTCTCGTGTATCATTCAATCACTTCTACTTTCTAGCAAATTAAAACAAATCCCCTCGACGGGCCAGGTATCCAGAACGCACTCTAAGATTCTTAGTGCTAAGGCCTCCGTGCTTATCCCACACAGCACACGCACCGATACTGTATTCTCGAGTTCACCAAAACTGGGCTTAAGCGAGGGAAAGAATTGAAAAGCAGAGTAAAAATTCCTTTCTTTACCCTGAAGTTGTGTCTCATGTGGTGCTGGCGTTGCATTATTATTTCGAAATGAGCTCTGTTATTGTTGCTGTGAAACTGTACTATCAGCAAGAAATGGAATGCGAACATGACAACTGAGCCAAGGACAGCAAAATAAAAAGCTCTGAGCCACGGGAAGCTCAATACAAGCTCTGGTTATTTGAATTTCGAAATCGCTAACAGTCTTCTTGAGAAATGTTAACCAATCTCGCTTGTAGTTTCTCTCTAGGAGCAAATACGTTGGTGTTTTTGTGTTGACACCTCAGTTTTCTTGTTCGCGTTTCATTCCTTGCTGATAGTACGTCTTGTCGAAAGAGTAGTTGAATGTGTTTACACAACCGAAGTATGGCACAATCATTAATTTTGCGTGCCGCCCACCTATGGCTTGTCGAAGTGAATTCTATTTTGTAATGACAAGCATATCACGTCCAATTAATAGATCCTCTTTACTTGTTTGTGCTGACCTCAATATTAAGTTGTTGAAAGATAACTGCTGTAATGGTTACTGCTGTAATTTAATCCTAAAACAGTTTTAGCTTCCCTAAGTCCAATGTCTAAACAACCACTTATGTGACTGTCCACGTGCATTGCAACATAGGCATTGTTTCGTTTGAGGAGGCTCGAATGTTATCTCTCAGCTTTCTCCCTGGGACCAAAAGTGCGGTCACTAAAAATGGCCTCCAGAACGACCAACTCGAATCGATCAAGACAATGTGCGACCTTGTTTGAGCCTATAGAGTGTGAAGGCGTGTAAGATGGCGACATATGTGTTCAGTTTCGGGCTTCTGCGGTTAAAATCCGCTGTGCCATTGATAAATGTACTCGTACATATGATGAGCGTAATTACGACTAATGTACATGCCCGTGGGTGACATACTATGATTGAAGTCCTGAAATCCTGAAAAAAGACTTACACTGCAACACAGAAAAATAATAGCCTATTATTACCGCGATCGTTCTGAGTGCAACAGAAATAAATAGGACATTAAGATGCGTCCCTCAAAAGAGCACTCCTACAGCGTTTTATTTAAACGGCAGCAGTGATGTTTCAAAAAGGCATAAAGAATTGATTGGGCTGTTAATTAATTTCGAGAAAAAGAATTTATTTTCTGAAGACACCTTTTGAAAAGGTGACTAAAAATTCACCAGCAATTTTATGGGTAACTCGTTAATTATTTCCCTGCCGTAATGCATGGATTAAGATGTTCACTGTAACCAACAAAGCTTTTGCCTACCGGCAGACAGCACAGGAGGAAATAAGGTGAACGTAAAGGCCTGGGAGAAGCACAGCTTGCAGTAACGACGGAATACTGTACAAGATACGGAAACACATTACCGACATCCTCTTCGTAGCCATACAGCATACCCAAGCCCAGCCATACGACAACAAAGGAAAGCTATGCAGGTTTCTCGGAAACATCGTTGTCAAGTCCGGGGTTTCAACCCGGTACACCACTTCACCGGAGCAGTCTATCTACAAACTGATCTGACTTGGGCGGCTAACCGGGAGCTAACGGTCCTGGTTAGCTCATTTGGTAGAGCGACTGCTCCGGTGAAGCGGTGGTCACGGGTTTTAACACCGGACCAGTACGAATTTTTCTTTACCTGAGAAGTTCTTGGCAATGGTGTTAAGCTTTACAACGTAGCCGTTTTTCTACGTTTTGGAGGATGCGAGTGAGTAATTACTCCCTCGTCACAAGGAAGAGTAGAGTGTCCACTTTTAGAGAACCCTAACTTGCGTCCCAGTGGGATAAAGACCCTGCGACATTTTAGAAATGACAGGGTCGGGGGTGATCCTGGAGAGCAATTTTTTCTTTGCCTGATAATTTTCTGTTAAAATATGCTTCTTAATACCATGGAGATCCAAGATCAATTAAGACTCATGTGACCAGTTATTCTGGGCCGTTCTTCTTAATTACAATTTATTGGTCGTTTTGATCTCCGTGATTTATATTCTCTGCCTTTATGTTCGTTCGCTTTGCTCTTTGTGTTATCTGCAGGCCACTGCCATTGTACCTTTTTACATTTTGCCCAGAAGCCTATCAAGCTCCTCAGTGCTTTTTGGTCTGTGTTCTGTGCTTTCTGTTCAGACAAATTAAAGACTGATTGTCTGATTAATTGACCCAGTAGCAGTGCCGAAAGGACCGCCAAGAAATGCGCTACTAAAAACAAAAACCAAAAACATACGCAAATTCTTTAGATATGCCGTATATTGAGCAGAAGACTTATCACAGCTCTCAGAACTACCACGTTTCATTCTTAAACAGTGAAAAATGAAAGTATTTAACATTTTTATCAGCTTGGTAGGACTTTTTAATTTTGCCATGATCACGACGAGTCTTTCTTTGCGATACAAAGGTGAGAACCTGAGCCTGGCCAATAAGAAGCTTGTTATTGCACAAAGTGCAGAAAGTTGAAAAATTATTCAAGGGAATTAACAAAGCGAGCGGGACATGACGTTACCAGGGCAGAATAGTTCATTTCAACATAACGACCGTTTGCTCCGTACGTCATGTTTGCTGCGTTACATTATTATTTCACGTTCCCCGGAGGACTCAGCCCAGTCTGATGAGCCACTTCTGCATTGCTGGGCTAAGTCTAGGGAGTCTTGTGCTGTATTCTGGCACAGGTTTTGCTCGGCGCTATCGTGTAATATGCGTAAGCCTAGGTGTACGTTTTCTTTGGCATTTAAGCGTTTTCAAGGCCTGTTGTTTTATTTCAAAATAAAGGTCTAAATTGCTAACACTGGGGGGAAGCCCTTTGTTGTTCTGTGTGGTAGGTTTGTTTTTTGTGAACTATAAATTATAACACTGTCTAGGAGTGTGCTGGCTGTGAGTGTGGTGAGATTTTGCGGGCTTTCGTGACTGCGTAAAAATCCTCTTATCCAATTCGGCTGAGCGACATTGAAATGATTTTATTAACTAGGAAAAGTAGAATTTTGCAGCATTACTCGATTTCGCGTGTAGTATGTGTTGGTTTATGTGTTATAAGACCACAGGGAATCCATACCAATTTTTCGCAAATACGTAATTAGTGTATAGGCAAATATAGAGCCCATCTTTGAGAAGTCTCCCAAGAATCTGTCCAGAGGGAAATTTAGTGCAATGGGTTGAAAATGGTCTGGTAATGTTGCAAGGGAATAAAACCCTTTTTTGTGACTAGGAATTAGATTTGATTCATTCCGCGGGGTTGGGAATTAGGTGCATCAAAATTTTAATATGAAAAATTGTTTGTGTTCACTCTATCAGGTTTTAATGAATAGGTTTGAGCCTTCGACGCAGAGTAGGGTTATATATGCTCTCAGGTTATGAACTACTTAGTCAGCATTGTGTTAAGTAAATGGCGTGTCATTACTTCTGCCTTGTTCTTACACAGGTATGAGTGGTGTATTAGGTTTTTTATATAGGCTTCGAAGGCTGATATGTGATATGTTCTTCTCACTGTGTGTATTTCCTTTGCGATAAAATAGTGATCGAGGTGTTTCTTGTACCGACTCTTCAGTTGTTGTTTAGAGTTTCGCCTTGTTTCCAGATCAGTGGTATAGTAATACTTTTTGTGCTATTGCTGCCTACTATTTTATATAGCAGTGTAATTGGGTTCACTTTTTAAATTCCAGTGAAACATGATTACTAGATATGTTTCAGGTTTTAGTCATGCTGTCTTGGTAACTATGGCGCATACGAGTATGGAGTGTGGTAGTGTGTTTTAATTTGGCATTTTGCTTTTTGCCAGCTTAATCTGTTGGCACGAACTTGTTTCCGACCTATCTCCACTTCTGTTACCCGCCGCATCTTATGGGTGTTGTGGGTGCTGCCAATGGATTCAGAGTATTTTTACTTTAGTTTTGTGATTTTGTTGTAGACATGTACGACGTGCTTTGAGCTTGTGACTGTGTTTATTGGTGCTTGGGATATCTCGAATGAACCGAGAACATGTTACTAAGTTGTAATAATTTTTCAGATACCGTTAGGTGTGCGCCTTTTTGTTTCCTTATGTAACTTTTGAAATATGCTCGGATCGGAGGCTTCACTTCAGCGGACACCACATATCCGCGTGGAGAAAAGGGCAACAGCACAGTTTTCCCAGTAACGCTTAGCATGCTAGGAGCACACAGTTTAGGAGCTTTTTAACTACGGGCGGATTCAAGTCAGCCATTTGGAGGAAGGTTTTGTGTTTTGCGAAACCGAAAGCATATTTCAAAAGGTGAATCGAAATAAGAACTGAAGTTGTGGTACGACCAGCAGGATATCTTGATCCGGCGCGAAATTCGAGTGTTGCTCCTAATCGCCAATGTAAATGTCTTATAAAGTTCAGAAACTGCAGGACACATTTAGGAACTGGATTTAGCGTGAAGAAATGTGCACTCGCACAGTCCATTAAATGTACCAAAATAAACGGGATAGATTGATAGAATTCGGGTGGAAGTCGCTAACTTTGCATGCGTTACGTGATATATTATCCACTTCAATAACAAAAGCCCATGAGGAGTAATGCGGGTCGTGTAATGGCATAGAATGAGAGACGTAGCTTCATCACTACTGATTTTCAACATAACAGAGCACTTTCCTTGAAACCCATCAGCAATTTATATTGAAAACAAATATACGAATATGAAAGCAAAAAGTACAGTACAGTCGCTTCAGAGGGTCCCTGACTAAAGTTGCCACTTTAACTTGGACACGATTGTTGAATGCTCTTATTTTCGAGATCTTGGTCAATCAACAAGTATTTCTAGATTATTTAGCATTCCGAAGACTTCCTGACGTTAGCTCTCTGTAGCTTGAATATTGAAGCAGTACGCTTCGCAGCTAGATTTGCCATGCTCTCATACTGCGCACCTACGGCTTCGACCATTACTATCACTCAGAAAGTGCCAAAAGTGAGTAACATCGCCCTGCTACAGCTGTGGTAGGTTACCTTAAACGCGGCAGCTCCTCACTTACTACCTCTTTATTACACCCTCGAAGCAGCTCATTAAAAATTACCGTTCAAGCACTTAAGCACCCCCGCCGTCCTGTTCCTGAAAAAAAAAGAATAAAATACGCAGTAAGGAGTATGATAACTGCTTCATCCTGCAACAATCTGGCTAGAAAAAAGTTATGGCAAAAATTCTAACAAAAGAAGCTCGGTGGGGATTAGACCGTAACCTCGCCAGTCAGCGGCCGCAGCAACATTTTTTTTAATCGACCGGCTGGTGCTGTGGTGTAAATGCATGCCCCCTGGACACACTTGATGTACAGCGTCAGGTGTGGTGGTTTGTTAGCGAGCTTCTCCCAAGCGTTCAATCCCGCTGTGCACCAAATGCGGGACGCTTGTGCCCGTTCCAGGGCGCCCGGTGGGTATCCGGCGGCTGGAGTCGAACTCCTTGCCTCCCGAAGCCGGGCCGGCCGATCAAGCCACTACGCATCGACTGCGGTGAGTATACGCCTTAGTAAAATCGGTCTTTCAACGCGAAAGACTGGTTAGACGGGGAAGGCTTTTCCTCTCGTTTGGCAAGTTATCTGGCAAGCGTCAATCATTTCGTGCTTGTCATCGATCTATCAGAAGGAATTTAAGAGCACGTTACTGCATGCAGTTTTTTTTTTGAACCAGCCCAGTGAAGGTAAGCATGCATCACTGCCGTCACATTTCCACCAAAATGCGGAAGATAGTAAGCAAGAATTTATTTCCTGCTGTCATGAATAACATTGCGTACTGTGCAAAGATTTGGCGAAGTTTTGAAAGGGCTTCGAATATAATATTCGAATATAATATTGTAAGGTTGTTTACTTTGTCCAGTAGATTTGCTCCATCTGCCTTCCAGGCACTCCGTCAAGTTCAATATTTTGCCGCCTTCTGTGTTAACCGATGTCTTCTGCTGCTGGCGCTGCTCTGGAATTTCTAGCCCACCTTGATTTTTTTTTCGTCGTCGGCAATTTCCTTGCAAAGACGCTAAATTTCTCATTTGCCACTATGTTATGCTTCAAGAAGTTCTTTGTAGATCTGACGCATGTCTTCGACGGATATCTATATGATAGACACAGTTTGATTACGTTTGAAGGAGTGTCAAATTTGTCTTTGCGGTTTGCCAGAGTTCCTCTCATCTCACGAAGCTTTATACTTAATTAGGTTAAATGCTTAGTGCCACCACCCTTGCTACGAGGCATCTGAGAACGAACGGTACGTCAAGCACTTCAGCATTTTGCTTCGTTAACCACTTGTCGCTTTTAAACAACGGTCCCCAACTCTCGCGCATTTCCTGATATGACATGCCTGGCTGCAGTCTGCATAGCCAAACATATCTTTTTGACTCCCGTCATAGCAAGCAGAGCAAATGTCAGCATGTTCTAGCGGCATTTCAAAATACAATGGGTCGCTTGTGCGAGGCTAGCATCGGCAGCGTCAGTCGAGTGGAAAGAATTTCGCGGCGATATTAGAAATGAGAAAAAAAAGAACCTCAGGTTCCAGAAAAGCTTTTTCAGCTCGTTTGGATTGCACATGCCGTCGTCGTCACTGTTCGATGAAAGAAAGAATTAAACGCTCTACCAGGCTTTATAACGATAAGGAAGGGACCTATGTTCACGTGATCTGCGAAAAGTGATCAACGTTAGTTCTTTCGATAAATGATCTACGAAGTAATGTCGCCACTCATGACTGCTATTGACACCGTGCTCCAACAGCTTGACAAATAGATAGAGAGGAAGTAGCCTATTAATGATGATTTGGTTTCGTTTGGTTTGGTTTATGGGGTTTAACGTCCCAAAGCGACTAAGGCTATGAGAGACGCCGTAGTGGAGGGCTCCGGAAATTTCGACCACCTGGGGTTCTTTAACGCGCACTGACATCGCACGGTACACGGGCCTCTAGAATTTCTAATAAGGGAGTAATTACTCATTGACGTCCACCCGAGCGCAGCCATACGGCCACAAAGGAAAGCTATACAGCTTTCACAATAACTTCGTAGTTAAAGAAAAATTCGTCCTGGTCCTGGGTTCGAACCCGGGACCACCGCCACACCGGAGCAGTCGCTCTACCAATTGAGCTAACCGGGACGGCAAGCTTATGGTAGGGCGAGAGCGAATTGATCTATAACTCGAAGCGGGAACAGTTCCCGCTTCGAGTGTTCACCTGTAGTGTTCACCTGTAGTGAACACTGCACCTACGCCGGCTGTGTACACAATACCAACCACGTCAGCAGAAAATAACGAAGCAACCTTTTTCCTATTTTCTTCCATTTTATCGTGGCGGCTTGTTGATGACATTGCCTGTTAAAGTGGTAGTCGACAAGATGGCAAAACATTTCGGAAAGTATACGGAGTAAGTTTTAGTTTCGTTCAAATAATTCCCAGTTGGATCCAATTGAAACCAACTCTAAATTTTCCATAAACCTGCTGGAAACAGTTTAACTGATTAAACATTCCACCTGGGTAATCTGCCTTATTTTCGTTCCTTGTGCCCCAGCCGCATGCCATCTTCATCAAAAGACATTTGGCGGTAATCTTGGTGGAGCAGGCCACACTAGACAGCTGGCAGTCGTGCGTGCATACGAAAACGCATTCGTGCACTCAAACCATAGAGTAAATGACTCAAGCAATAATTTTTATTTCTAAATACGTGGCCTCCTGTTAAGGTGTTCACTGTTTCTACTTTTGTACACGACAAGCGATTTGTTTGTTTCGAGGTATACCAAAGTGTTTTAAAAGGGTTGGTAACCGCCCCTTTCGCTCTGCTGAAGCATTTGTATTGTACGAAAAGTTGCGCGACAGCCTTAAAAAAAAACGGCTTCTAATGTTCGCACCTTGCTTAAGGTCCCAAATCATTCCTGTTGTGTTTTTATGTTATTTTACGGCAGATATTGCGCGCTGAAGTTCGGAACTGTGTGCACTTTTGATAAAGTTTATAGTGCCTATTTTTCTCCGTTAGGTGCCTAAAATGCAATTTTAGCCGCCTATTTATGGCGCCTAAAACGTAGTTTTTAGTGCCTAAAAATCCGGCCTCTAGTGATCATAAACATTGCAGAACACTCACATTAGGTCTAAGCAACAATTATGAGCAGAAAACGGTTCGCACAGAAACGAATCCCACGTTCATATGTCGACTGTAATGGAACAAACAATTTAAAGACAAAATATAACAAAAAGCGCTCTGCCGACCCTCTCAAACTTAGACGCATTCAAGATAAAGGCTGAACATGTATTTTATTCGTGCAGTGGTTTCATTCCACTGCATTTATTCACTCGGTAGCACGCAGGTTACTTCGGTTGCATGCGCATATTAGCCGGCATATGCATACACAACATTCATAATGAGCGTCCCTCAGCGTATGTATTCCGGCTTGAAGCAGGCGTTGTGTGCACGTCCTTCAGGAGTTGGAAACGTCGTTGAGGCTTTAGCGAAGCAGGATAAGTAAGAAAACTTAATTGCCGAGTCATTGCAGCCCTTTGTAACCTCAGAAAACTTGGAAACATTACCTTAATACGGATTAAAATTGTGTACGAATCATCCATTTGGGACCCGGATCAAGCACACTTTATTCTCAAATGATAGGCACTGCCAGACGGGGCTGTCAGATTCATCTTTTCAGATTATTCCCAACATACTAGCGTCACCGCATTGAAAGCGCGCGCCGCACTTGATAACAGACCACATCGTCGCTAATTACCAAACCTGGCACTCTTCCATTAACTTCATCGTCATGTTTTGCTCCACGACGATTTATTCCTATCACCACAAACATTTTTTTCCACTCCGCGATCACCCGTGAAAAGTTAAACACAATTCCTGCCACACTTCTTTTGGGAAAACATACACACCTCATACTGTAGTCGCCTGATATAATCTGCCAGCGCATATCACAGGTGAAAGTTACCTAAAAAGTTTCCAGACCTCCTAACGTAAATACCTGTCTATCATATTGTTCATTGCTTCTATCACTAGTTTCATCCAGATGTTCTGTTACACGATTTCAGTACTCAGCCGCGCAGGAATTATTTCTCCTCACTTTACGCACAAGGCGAAGTTTCGCACGAAAGGTGTGTATGGTATTGAGATGCGTATTCTGACATAAAATCAACTTGGTAGTTTATTAGGACTCTCC
The DNA here is from genome assembly GCF_055824585.1 of Amblyomma mixtum. NCBI lineage: Eukaryota > Metazoa > Arthropoda > Arachnida > Ixodida > Ixodidae > Amblyomma > Amblyomma mixtum. The sequence goes on along the minus strand of NC_143015.1, from coordinate 147,096,529 downwards.
AATAATCCTCCACTTTAACCTGCCGCGACCAGCAGAGGAAAGGGTTAATTAGAGACATGCGACAAAAGCATCTCAGGCTGATGATGATGATCACGATGAAGTACTACGGCTAATAGAAGATGCTGACATACGCGATATAGAGAGCATTATAGTTACAATATTTCTAGTGTGTGGAGCAACCAGAACGCTTTTCGATCCTTTCTGGTGACATGATCGAATAAAGCACCTTTTCAACCAACGTATACAACACTGTGTTTTCTTAAAAACGCAAAATGTGATGTGCAGGCTGTTCTGCATCAGAAAATATTTAGGTAGCATTTATTTCTAGCTGGAAAGGGGTCAATGCGTGAACTTCCTTGAGTAAGGTTGCACATCGAGGTTGGATATTTATTATATGACTTCTCCCACTAAGTAACTTTGCATAACGCCTGCCAGAGATCCAGAATTTCTGGCTTTGAACTGTGGTGTCCGTGTTTCTTTGTCCATTGCAACTTCTTTCTTTAGTCTTTACCAGGAAATGAGTGGGTTCTCCAGAGAAGGAAGGGACACTCGGCATTAACTTGAAACGATTATTGCAGTGTGTGTTCTCTTTCCGGTGAGTGCTTTATACTATATTTAGCGTCAATGTAAACTGTTCTGCAAGTACAAGAGCCTGAAAGTGTTTTTATCGCCTGCTTGAATTCGGGCTTGAACCCCTGTCGGAAAGTCTGCAAATGCTCTTTTCCCTAAACATTCATGACCAATCAGCCCAACTTTTGCCTTCATGCGCCTCTTTTTGTTTGTAGCACAATGACTACCGCATACGGCCTAACTCACCTCCGCTACCTCGGCGTTTCTAGTACCGTTGCCGACTGTCAAACACGGAACACGTAATGCTTTTCAGATGGCAAGGCACTTTAAAGGTGCTTTAAGTCATGCGTTCAAGAAAGCTACTTGTGATATGTTAAACGTTGCCGTTTGGAGATATTTAATGAAAGTCGGCATTGTTGACTTCGTGTTTAATATGAGCAACGGTGACAAGTAAATATGTAAGGAATACATGCAAACTAAAAAGCCCTGGGAAAGCAGTGAATGATTTGTTGCTTGGCTAAGACATGTATGTTTTAGAAGGCAACTTGTTTTTCCAGGAAGTTTGTATTACCACAGCAAGCAAATCGACATTAATAAAGTGCTTGGCTAATACATGCATTTTTTTTTAAGGCAAATTGCTTTCCCAGGATTTTTTTTTTACCAAAGTCTACAAAGCGACATGAATAAAGTGCTTGGCTAAGACATTCATTTTTTTAAAGGCAACTTGTTTTCTCAAGAAGTGTGTATCACCGAGCTACCAAAGCGACATGAACAAAGTGCTTGGCTAAGACATGCATTTTTTTCAAAGGCAACTTGTTTTCCCAAGAAGTGTGTATCCCCGCAGCCGAGGTGATTACACGTTTAACACAGAGCTCCGACGCCGAAATCCATTTGTTTTCTCGAAGGGTTCACCATTTCAGCCAAAGCGGCAGCCAAAAATTGCGCGTAAAAACTGGCTTCCGCAACTGTATAGCCAATACCGTGTCTACACTAGCAATATGCCGAGGGTCCTACCATTAGTTATTATTTTAGTTATGAGGGTACTCTACAGGAGCGTTACTATAAGCTAGATCATCAAAATTATTCAATCTTCTTTATCATGGTTAAGAGAACTGCGTATATGAAGGCCATCTAATCAAGAATATTATCAGCATGTACCTCAACCACAGCGGCGGATATGCTCTTAGCGATGTTCCGACAGGAAAGGTGTGACTTCGTATGTGAATATATTTAGTTATAATCAAAGTTATCTGGTGAAAGAAAAGCTTGCTCGTTTCAGTTGCACATTCTGAAAATAAGACACAAAAGTTGATGCACTTTTTGTTTTGACGCTTGAACATTTCAATATTTGACGTAAACGCTGTGAAATGTTGAAACTAAGATAAAGTAAACTACACTGAAGTTGCCCTACAATTCATGAGAGCATTGAGGGGTGTGTTCCTAAGCTAAGTGATGTTATCTTCGGTTATTGCTACGAGCTGCGAGCGAGACATACTGGTGCATTCTTTGACTCTGAATACACCGAAGTATAAAATGAACTCAGTGGGCCTCAATGACATTGAGAATTCCTAAAACTTCAGAAGGAAATTTGATTCTCATGGCGCCTTTCTACCGCAACAGCGCGCGTGGTTACACCGTGTATACAAGTGATAAAGCGACGGCAGGCGCCCCCGTAGCCAGTGCATATGCTATGCTTAAAGCTTTGGTAGCAGAGCTGATGCCCACTATTGCTAGATTTGCTGTACTTCCGACACTTCATGTTTTCGCCGTTTTGGAGTAAGAATGAAGATGAAGCTCCAGTGAAAGCGGATATGTTTAATATTCCATCGCAGTGCTCTGTTGAGCTCCGTAAAGAAAGCCGCAGAATTTTATAGAGGATAGGTCGAAAATATGTATTAACGTGACCGCACTGCGGTTATCGCCACCGAAAACTTCCGGGTATTAGACAATTCTCTGATAGATCCGAAACAGGTATGACGTCATAGGTGGTCTGTCACACAATGAGTCCTGACCTGCTTGAGCGCAGGTTGATGTTGCCAGCCTGATTTCGCGCTTTTGCGGACTGGTCCTTATTTTGGGTCGCACCGAAATGAAAGAAAACAAAAAGCAGATTATTCACCTATGTGTCGTCACGTCGTTCACATGTGAACTGCTGCTTAACTAGAAAATATAGGTGATGAAAACATTAACAGGTGAAATCGCTATCCTGTTCCTGAGAACTATGGCGAGCATTTGTTGTTTTAAACCTAAAAGGTCGGACTCTCATATATTTCTTGCCGGCTTCTCGCGGTTTATGCCGCAGTTACACGTTGAAGGGAAGCGGAGTGAAAACTAAGAGATTGAAGGTTAGGTGTCCCACTCGTCCCGTAAAATTGGTAAATTGGTTTTTGAGGGAAGGAAATGGCGCAGTATCAGTCTCACATATCTCGGCGGACACATGAACCGCGCCGTAAGATGAGGGAGGAAAGTAAGAGTGAAAGAAGAAAGAGAGAAAGAGGTGCCGTAGTGGAGGTCTCCGGATAATTTTGGCCACCTGGAAATCTTTAACGTGCAGTGACATCGCACGGCACACGAGCGCCTCTTGCGTTTCGCCTCCATCGAAACGCGGCCGCCGCGGTCGGGTAGAATGCACTTTCGGGTTGAAAGCGTCCACGACGCGTGAGCGGTAAGGTTGACAGCTCCGTCATTAGCTCGTGGCTCGAGACGATACTTACTGAGGTGAAAGTCAGACTCATGAACACTATCATTTATTTGTCAAATGGCTTGATCGCTAGAAACCGTGCAGTACCTGTATGCCTAGTGCGGTTTCCGCGCGTCCGAAAGACTTTTATCCCCAACTTTTTATCAGGATGGAAAGAAACGCTAAGAGTGAAACTTTGACGCTCCGTCATTCGCATTTCCTTTAAACACACTTTTACTTCGGTGGTAGCAAAAAGATGCTAGAGTTGTGCGTGATGGATTCTAGGACGACTCTAACGGCTTTTTCTTACCCCCCAGGTAAAAGCACCATAAAAAAAAATTCCAAAACAACCGCGCACAAGTGCAAGTTCAGGACGAGACTGTCAAAGCGACGGACTATCCTGCCGAGTGGACTAATGTCATCGGCTCCCACGAGAAGAAGAAAACAGCAGGAGCGCAAGCAGAAAACACAGGGCCCGCTTCACTGCCGGCGTCGACGTGGCGTTCGATGTACAAACACAACAGAATGCAGCTGCGCCCCATAAGGATTGTTGAGCGCCGCAACAGACAGATGGCGTAACTACCTCCGCCCGCAAGCCTACAAGGTAATTTTTCGCTCGCAAGAAGGCCTGTATCTACCAACCGTGCAGCCATAGCAGCTGCTCTGAAGCATCTGCGCAGCAGCCAACACACAGCCGGGAGAAGACGTCCAGCTACGCACTCATCCAAACAACATACCTGCAAGATGGCTACAACAAGCAGAGACACGGCACTGCAACAGGCACAAGATCGCCGTCAGCCGGCGATCTTGTGCCGGGCCGTATACGTCATGGACCAACACCACATGAACGTTTACACCGTATGTGGGGTCGTGCGGATGCCCAGGAGGCCTGCGGGACTCGAACTCTCTTGCTAAATAAAGTTTCTTCCACCCATCCATCCATTGTGCGTCTCTGTTGTGATTGTGATTTAGAGGAAAGGAAAGGTTGCTGTACCTGTCTCAGCGGTGGCTCAGTTGTTATGGCGCTTGGTTGCTGACCCGAAAGGTGCGGGCTCGACCCCTGCGCGGCGGTCAAATTTCGATGTGTGTGAAATTCTAGAGGCCCACGTGCTGTGCGATCTTAGCGCACGTTAAAGAACCCCGGGTTGTCGAAATTTCCGGAGCCCTTCACAACGGTGTCCCTTATAGTCTAAGTCGCTTTAGACCATAAAACTTCATAAACCCATACTCAAGCCGAACATGGCCCAAACACCACGTACGGTACCTCAGCCCAAGCTACTCGCGTTTACTTTCATCTCTACAAAATAGATGGCGCTGCTTTGCCGCAGCTCATGGCAGTCGATTGAATTGCTTTAGGTTAGAAGGTGATTGTTATTGGATCGCGTTTCAAAATTCTTATTCTCAATCCTATTCATGTACGGATCAGTACACAAAGACCCGCCACGAAGTAAAATGGCACAACGCATTCACTAGGTACACTTTTATTCAGTTCGAACAAACAAACCTTTGTGGCGTTGTTTAGCATGCTAAACCTCGCTACGAAGGCTTGTTGGTTCGATTACGCCCTATACTGTAACATGTTTGCCTACAATTTAAGGTTATAAAGTTCCATGTAATCTTTTATTGTTCATAGAATTGTTTAGCCTCCGTAAGAGCAGCATTGAAGAGAATTTTATTGGACCGTTGTCTGAAAAGGGACAACCGTCTCTCGGTTGTACAAAGTCGCAGTGCGGCGACTGATGTCGCCCGATACACAATGATACAGAGCGGCGGCTATTGTCGCACGACACGAAAGATGCAGAACTGCGACTATTGTCGCCCGAAACACAAAAATACAGAACCGCGACTATTGTCGCCCGACACACAGAAATGTTACCGAAGTGCGAGTATTGTCGCCCGCCACAAAAAAAAAAAAACGACCACAAGCGTCCCACGAAAGTTCATAGCGGCGTGATCAAGCGGCAAGTTCATAGCGGCGTCGACGTCTCTGTTGAGAGAGCAGTGCGCTATTGTGCGGGGGTATATGCGGCGCACGATCGCCGCACTGCGTGGCTCCCTTTCCTCGATGCATGCGTGTCTCCCGGAGTTTCGATGTGCTAACAAAGAGAGAGCCGGATGCTGGTGTGATATTGTGCGACGGGTTCCTGGATGCGGCCTGGTTAATTCGGACTTGAAGCCTGTAAGCGTGTGTGTACTTCCATGCAGTAAAGAAAAAAACCCGTTGCGTGTTCTGCGCTTGCTCGCCCCGCAGTCTGAAAGGCCTGGGTTCGAGTCCCCGTATCTCCACAAGATTTTGCACTTGGAGATTTTATTTGGAGATTCTCGTGTTAAAATGCCGCCAACAACAACGCCGACACCGGCTTTCCTGTGACACGGGGCCCTTAACGTTGTCGCGTTAAAATATGCGGCCCCTTAAACTGAATCGAGTGGAGCCAAGATTTCTGCTGGGAGTGTATAGACGAGTGTTAGAAGAGATGCGAGAGGAAATATCTGAAGGAAAGATGCACGTCGTAGCAACTCCGTGCTTCGAAGTGACGACGACGGCTGCTTTAGCAATAGGTACCCACCAAGCCACCTTCACCGCTTTACCCTAGCATGAAGACCGTCTAATCTTATACCTAGAGCATTGCTGATTTAATAACTTGCAATAACTTGCAATAACTTACAGCTTGAAAGGGCCTGAGGAGCTATGTAGATCGTCTACCAGCATAAAACGAGAGACGGAACTTAATCAATGCTGATTTCCAGCATAGCCGACAGCTTTCCTTGAAAAAAATCTGCTATTGGTACTGAAATATCCAAAATGCCCCAGATTGCTTTTATTTGGCAAACAGTGAGCCAGCTCTGACATCATTCCTTGAATATGAAAGCAAGAATTACAGTTAAGTCGCTTCAGATTTCATCTCACAAAGCAGTTTTCATTCCAACTTTGAGAAGATTGAGGTACGCTCGGATTTTCGAGATCTTGACCAATATAAAAACGTTTCTAAATTATTTAACGTTGCCAAATATTCACGGCGTCAAATCCGTGTAGGCTTAATGTTCAAGCAGCACGTTTCGCAGCTAGAATTGTCACGCTCTAACATTAGGCACGTGCAGCTTCTATCATCACCTGGACTCAAAAAGTTTCAAAGGCAAGAAACATCGCCCACATTACAGCTGCGCTAGGTTACTTTAACATCGGCAGGTGCTCTCTTCCAAATTCTCTATTACACCCTTGCCGCAGATTTTCGGACCTTGCCTTTCAAAAACATTAAACTCAGCACCTCCGCCGTCCTGCAATAGAAAATAAGGAAAAGTACACGTTGCGAGGTATGATAAGTGCTTCTTCCTGCAACAGCCGGTGGAGAAAAAATTACATTATAAATTCTACCAAAAGAAACTCGGTGTTGATTAGAGCGTAACTGCGCAGCCAGCGGCTGCACCAAAATTTTTTTTTCAGCTGCCGGCTGGTGCTGTGGTGTAAATGCATGCCCCTGGACACACTTGATGTGAAGAATCAGGTGTGGTGGCGAATAAGCGAGCTCTTCCCAAGTGTTGAATCCCGCTGTGCACGAAATGTGCGACGCTTGTACCCCGTTACAGGGGGCCCCGTGGGTATCCGCGGAATTATTCGAACCCCTTTCCGCCCGAAGCCGGGCCGGCCGATAAAGCCACTACGCCTCGACTGCGGTGAGTATACCACTTTGTAAAATCGGTCTTTCCACGCGAAAGACGGGTTACACGGGGCAGTCTTTGTTTGTCGTTTTTTGAGTTATCTGGCAAGCGTCAGTCACCGCGTGGTTGTCACCATTCCATCAGAAGGCGTTTATGAGCACGTTGCAGCACGCAGTTTTTTTGAAACAGCAAAATGAAGGCGACGATGCATCTGTGCCGTCCTATTTGTACCGACATGCTGAAAATAGTTTTGAAGCATTTATTTGCCGCTGTCATAAACGACACCGCGTTCTTTGGGAACATTTTGCGAATATTTGAAACGACTGAGATCTCCGAATATAAGAAAATGTGGCCACGCTGCCTACGGGCGCTCTCTAGATAACTACGGCTTATCACGAAATGTTAGCTGCTGAGTTCGCCGCATGCGTTTTGCGCTGAAGTTCATGTGATGCGGTGTAAGGAACTTCCTCTTTAAGGCTCCGTATGTGGATGTAGTGTTTTATGAATTAATGAATGAGTCAGAGTATGAAGAATTCAATCTAACAATGTCTATATAGGAAGATTTGAAAGGAAAAAGCTAGAAACGAACACACAAGACGAAACACGGGCGACGATGTTTCATCTTTTGTGTACCTTTCTTTTGTCAGGAGTGTGTTTTGCTCTGAATGAGATGAATATAATGACTGAAAACCAACTAGCCCCTCAGCAAGCTTTTCTCGAAGGTAATGGTCCGTTTTTCTTATCTGTAGCAAGATCTTTCTTTTGAAGTGTTTCCATTCATCGCATCGAATAGTTAAAACTGCCACAGAAAACCAATGGGGAACGCTTTTGATGATGGAAAATAACATAAATGAAAAAAAAATGCAAAGCCTCTGTCCGGCGATCTGCGGATATATTGATTGTTATAGTGAAAAATTACATTATAAGAAAAAATTGCGTCCATAAACGGTTTTCAGCTGACAACTGGCTTCGTCCAGAATTGTTCGGTATGCTTCTGCGCACGTGTGTCGCAGTCGCCATTATTGCAAATGTCGTGAACACGATGGCGTCAACCAGGAAGGGCAATGCGGGCCATATACTAGTATGCAGCTAATGCCGTTCTGAAACACTACGGAATTCCAGGTCAGTCGAGAGCTTCCGTTGAAAGCCATATAGTGTTATGAGTTGAAATTACAGGAACCACTAAGTGCTCAAATTTGGCATCGAGTGTGTCCATTTTGCTTTTATTACGTGAATCTGAGAGCAAATTTTACCGTTATGTCGTTAGTGAAAATGACACCGTCGTCAGGCTGCACAGTGCGCCTGATAAAACAGTTGTCATTCTATATTTGAGAGAATTTTGCTAAGCCCTCATTTTCAGGACCTTATCAATGACTACGTTTGCCGGAAAACCTGGCATGGTGGTGGTGGTGGTGGTGAAAACTTTTATTTTGTGAAAAAGAGTTTGGGAGCAACAGAGTGGCCCCGCTACATGGTCGGCGTCCCTAGTCCGGGACACCGCATGACGAGGCCCCGTCTCTCGCCCGTTTCACCAGAGCCCTTTGGGACTGAAGAGAGGAGCAGTTGAGGAGGGCAGTCTCCCATGCCTCTCTGGAAGGGGTAGGGGAAGGGGGTAGGTATGGATTTTGAGTACATGCCCACACCATGTGGAAGATATCACAGGTCTCCCGACAGTGCGGGCATCGCCCATCCGTGTTAGGATCGTAATGTTTTATTATTGCAGGACAGAGTAGAGTACCTGTCTGCAGGCGCCTTAAAGTTCGCTCCTCCGTCTTACTCAGCCCTTTTGCAGGGGCCGGGAAAAGGCGGTGGTTGTCGCTATAATGTGTTAATATTTCCCTGAATCGCAGCAGCGACTGGTTAGTCGCCGAGCCAGAAGAACTGGGTTGAGGAGCCCGGTGAGTAAGCGCTCGGGCAGCCGCGTCAGCGGCCTCATTAGCTCGTAAGCCCTGGTGGCCAGGAGCCCAAATGATTCGTTTGGGTGTTGGATCAGTGGCAGTCCGTCGTAGATTACAAGCAGCTAAGGGGGAGATCTCCCTTGTCAAGTAATGTTCACATGCTTTTCGGGAGTCCGTGATTATTCTCGAATTGGCGTGGGCGGCAGCCAGCGCTATCGCTACTTCCTCGGCCCGCATTGAATTCGGGGCTCCAAAAGAGAGTCCATGAACGTGCATTTCCTGGGGAACGACAGCGGCCGAGTAATATCCCGTGGGCGATTGCCCTGCTCCGTCAACATAATATACACCGGGTCGGGAGCCGTGTTGTCTCTCAAGAGCCCGAGCACGCGCTTGTCGTCTGTTTTCATGCATGTCGGTGTCCATGTTACGGGGGAGCGGGTAGACCCAGAGCCTATGGCGCCATAGTACTGGGATACGATCCGCCTCCTCTGAAGTGCAGTCGTGTTGGATGTGTAAGCGGTTTAGCAGGCGGCGCCCAGGAGCTGTCTGCATGAGCCGCGTGTATTGGTTCACGAGGTGGGCCTCCCGCCGCTCCTGGTAGGAGTTTAGCACCCCCAATGCCTTGAGTTTTGCATTAGAGGTAGCCACCGGGAGATCCAGGGCTCGCTTAGTTGTCTTGCGGATGATGCCGTCTATTCGCGCCTCGTCTTGCTTAGTAGTGCGGAGATATGGCGTGGCGCCGAGGATTCGGCTAGTCTCGAAGGCATAGACGAGCCGAAGCGCGTCTCTGCCCCGCAGACCACCCCGCTTGTTGGAAACGCGGCGGATCATGGGCCCTACCTGTTCGCCTACTCTCTTTTGTTTCGCAATAGTCGAGTCCGGTCTTAGTCTCTGGTGAATGAAAAGGCCCAGAATACGGAGCTCCCCCACCTCTCTAATAGGACCTCCTGACAGAGAGATGTATATTGCTGTCCTATCCTTTGGGTTCGCTCTGGTATGCAGAAGCTGTGATTTCGCTGGAGCACATTGGAGTTAGTTAGTTAGTTTATGGGGTTTAACGTCCCAAAGCGACTGAGGCTATGAGAGACGCCGTAGTGAAGGGCTCCGGAAATTTCGACCACCTGGGGTTCTTTAACGTGCACTGACATCGCACAGTACACGGGCCTCTAGAATTTCTCCTCCAAAGAAATTCCAGCCGCCGCGGCCGGGATCGAACCCGCGTCTTTCGGGTCAGCAGCCGAGCACCATAGCCACTGAGCCACCGCGGCGGCGGAGCACATTGGAGCCCACAGTCATTAGCATACGCATCGACTATGGAAGCAGGCTGCTGAAGGCGATCCTCCATGTCCCCAAGGCTCCCCTGAGTGGTCCAAATTGTAATATCATCTGCATATAACGCGTGTTGAATGCCTTCCACCCGGGCCAATTGGCTTGGGAGGCGCATCATAGCAATGTTGAACAGGAGCGGTGATAACACTGCTCTCTGAGGGGTACCCCGTGTTCTCATCATGTAAGGGCGGTATTCCTCGCCCTCAATCCGAAGAAAGGCCTGGCGATTAGACAAGAAATCTCTTACATACGCGTAGGTCCCAGCCCCACAATCGGTAGAACTCAAGTTGGCCGGGACGCTTCCGTGTTTCACATGGTCGAAAGCCCATTTCAGACCAAGGGCGACCATGGCTTTGTCATTGTGTTGCATAGTTGTGAGTCGTATTACATCCCTGTGCAGCTGGAGAACGACAACCTGTGCAGACATGTGAGGGCGAAACCCGAACATGGTGACTGCAAGGAAGCCCTTACTCTCCTGGCGAATTCAAGGTGTGAAATCAGTGTAGAATATATGAGGAGTATGCTTTGCAGCTAGTCATGAGATTTTCTCATTGCTAACGTCCAGCTTCTATTATCGAAATGTCGAAAAAAGCGGAAAAGAGTGCTTAGGTTATTGAGAGGATGCTGAAAAAAGTTCTGATTATTCCATAGCAAGCGCTGTAGGCTTAAATGTAATATTGAAGCTAGGAGATCATCAAGCGGTCGAACGACATATCTGAATGCGCAGTGGCACATGGCGCTCAGCCGTGCCCTTTTGATTTGTGTTTGGAGGCATACCATTTTTTTCGACCGCGAACCCAGTATTTTCAAAAGGAGGCAATAACTCTCTCCAAGGTGCCGCCGCCATACATCGCGCAGGTGTGCGCTTACGTGCAGCATACTAACGTAAGACACTTCTTGGGAGTGATCAATAAGCGCATGTAAACGTCAACTGTATTGTTTCTATGTTTTGGTCCTTACCTATGTGCAGTCACAGGCAGGTGAAACTGTACGTTTGGGCTGTAATAATTGCACTAACGAAAAAAGGACTCTGCTAGTTAAATGAAGCAGCCAAGGCTAAAAAGAAAACTTTCCTAACAGCTCATCCACGTGATTGTTGGAAGCAAATGTCATTGTATGTACCTCTCTCTCTCTCTTCCTCTTAGAAGCCTTCACTGGTTGGAAAATTAAGATACTTAAGTAAGCAGTCGTCCTATTCCAGGTTCTGTCCCTTGTTGAAATTTGTTCAACGCTAGCTGTTTGCTAGTCGACATAACAGTTTTTCTTCAGTTGCATGCAGCAAGCGGTGGTGCTGAGGCAAACTAGAAACGTTTGTCCAGATTTCCTACATGCTCCATACCACGAATAAACCCAAAGCAGTTTGAATTAGCATGCCATAAACATTTCCCAGAACGCTGTCTTCACTAGAAGAAGCGTACTAATGCTAACTATAACGACGAAAATATTATGCACGGGTTTTAAATGGTCGTTCGTGCCAGGGCTCTCCACCATGCAGTGTTTTATTCCGGCCAGTGACTGACCAGTAAACATGGCAGACCTTAGCAATAAATACGAAGGAAGCCAGCAATCATGGAAAGCAAGAATTATGGGGGAATGGTTCTATTTTTTTATAATTTTCAATGGAGGTCAATGGGAAATCAACACCGTAATTATTTTATACCTGGAAGATAACAACTGATTTGAAAGTTGAAGAAAAAAAATGAATGGTCAGGTAGAACGCTGCAATACTTTTTAGTTTGTTTTGTTTCACAGACTTTTGTTCAAAGATGGATGTTTTATTCAGAAGACCGCACTTTCCTTTTTCTTCCCCGGGTCACGACTTTGCTATACAATGACATCTTTGCCGTGGAGGCGCATGTAGCCCTGTTTTCTGCAGCGGGAGTGTTGTCTGGACGATTCAAACCTCTTACCTCTCCATACGGTGCCGACAAAAGCAGCCGCTATAATCCGCCGGAGGTCAGTGCACTGGAATCTATCGATAGTCTTCTTTCTTTCTTTCAAGAAGATTAACAAGTTCGGGGGAGAGCCCCTCACGAGTTATTCCGTTAAGAGTATCCCACGAAGAGCACAGTACCTTCTGCTCTCTCTCATTGCTCTAGACAATTGTCAAAATAATGACTGCATTTTACTGTTGCACACTTGTTTACGACCACTTTGCAAACATCTTCATGGTCGTTGTCCACTCGCTGTGCTTACAAAGCTGCAAAAGTGAACAAGGAACACCACGGTTTACATAGCAGATAGACGATACAGAGAAATTACGATTCACGCATCAGGAGAAATGTGAACATACTTAAAAAGGTCACGTTCGACTGAAATAGAGCTTTTAATATTCGCTATACAAGAAAGCAATCAAAATTGTCCCCCGGGCATTGCGACAGTCCGGCAACAATAGGATCAGAAACGTGGAGTTCCATAAGACTGGCGAGCTCTGTCGGTGGTGCGCTGAGTCATCGACAGTCATGGTGACCATAGCCGTTGTGCGGTAGCGCATTCTTCAATTGAACCTAATTGATATTACTAACAGCACAGGCTGAATTGCGGAACTGAGCACCCTTCTCTCATAGACGAGCTACTTCTGATAGTTACCTCTTGCTAAAGTGGGCCCCGCATACACACAAATGTCTACTCTGTAAACGCTCACTCACCCTCCATATGGGGCGCGCGTCGCCTTTGGTTATGGAGAAGGGAAGATTCGAAAAAATGCTAGTCATTTCTGCCCCAGACAACTTTGCTGCTTTAGAGGGATAGGGATAGTGTAAGGCGACACAGATGCAAAGATACACGCTCTCCGGCGGCAATCGGAGCATTTTTCTTCGTTCCGGTATATTCGACATCACGCAAAGAAACGCTTTTTTGTACCCTTTTTTTCTGTAACGCAGTTGTCCTAGGTATGGGTCTTACGTGACGAATCAGATGAGTGTTAAAGTAAAGAAAAAAAATGAATAACGCTTTACCGTAGTTAGGCGACAGGCCAATTGTGTGTGCTAGATTTTCACTTTCACTTTGGTTTCAATTCGACGCTCGGTTTTCAGTCAGGCAGGCTGAAAACATAGATCGGCGAAATCAATGAGTGGGACCCTTTGTACTAGCGGATTTAAACTTGAGAGGTCTTTTAAATTCCGCAATATGCGGAATTCGTCACTCTCTCGATTACATTCATAGATCACTGGGAGGTCTCATTTCAATCCTGATACAAAAATGGCGCAGCGATTAAGCGATGCGCCGCAGCCCAGTGATGGCAGTGTCAGCTATCGCTGTGTCTTCATAAAGCGAGGCAGCTCTTACCGAGAAACCAGAGACAGACAGAGGCAGCCAGCGTCGACTGACACACAGCGGCGAAATCGGTCAGTGAGGTCTCAGTGCTAACGTGCTAAAGCGCAACGGCAGTCGTCAGCTAGAGTTGATCAGAATGGTGCACAGAGTCGGTTGGCATGATGTTCCGGTCACGAGCAATTTACACCAGAGCGAGCTCATTAATATGCGCCAGTTTTTTCATTCTTATGGCATGCTATAATCAGCTATGCGTAGCCGCGGTACGTAGCAGTGCCACTTCAGCGCCGTCGGTCACTTGTGCCTCATTTGTACAGTCGGCGGCTTGGCCATCTGGCGGCGTTTTAATGTTCGTGCCTGCTTGAGACTGACTGTCCCTGCTGCCGTGAACTTCAGGCTGCGATTGTACCCATGCGCTTGCGCTGTCTTCAGCCGTTGATGTTTCTGTCGCTGCCACGAGCGTAGCCTGCGCTAGTTTCAAATTGGTCCTCCTGGCCTTTAGCTGGTCGATGTAGGGGCGGCGTTTCTCCCTGCCTGCTGTATTTACGGTTGCCATGCTTGAACCGTCGGTGGACTGTACCACACCTGGCTTCCATTTGTCGCCCACTCCGTAGTTCTTGAACCAGATTTTCTTGTGCAGCGGTTTTCCGCTGTTGCGCGCCACGCACCTGCAGACGCAAAGCGTTGTGACCCGATATTGTGCAATAAACAGCCTGGTTGATAGATATCCGAGAATCATGGAAGCCAGTGTTTTCCCGCTTGGTAGAGAAGTACAGCCGGTCAAATCTTTAGCTGGCGTGCGTGACGGCCGCGTTTTACGTGCTCCTGGTGCTTATTACGGAGCAAACTTGCGAAAATGTCCAATTTAAGCACAAGCTCACTAAGCCCGTGCTTACTATTGAGTTTTCCGCAAGTTTGCATCTTCCGAAAGCGCAGGAGCGCAGAAAAAGCGCCCATCGCGCACGCCAGCTAAAGATTTGGCCGGCTGTACGCCGATAATGAGAAAGAATGCGGTCCAGACGATTTTTCAGACTACCGCGCGTATTTTTGTTTAACCCGGCGTACCGCCCTTTCCACCAGACCTTTAGACTGTGGCTTGTAGGGAGCTGTCCGCGTATGACAGATGCCACTGAGCTTCATATATGTCCTGAACGGCTCGCTAGTAAACTGCGGCCCGTTGTCCGTCACAAGGGTCCTCCGCAAGAACGTAGTCTATAATGCTTCACTTGTTTGTCCCGAACTGGCAGCCTTCACTGCAGTTACCTCGATCCATTTGGTATAAGAATCCAGCACAATCATCAGCATGTAACCTTCCATAGGACCCGCAAAATCAACGTGTATTCTAGACCACGGCTCCTCTGTTTCCGGCCAAGGAACGGGTAGTCGAGCAGGGGGCATGCTGCCACATTCCATGAATGTTGGACAAGCTTTGACCAGCTTCTTGTTGACTCTTGTCGCTCCGCAGCGCGAAATACGTTTCCCGCAGAATTTTGCGCTTTGCGCTTTGCTTGCCTGTCTGTGCAGCAGCGACCAACCGCTTATCTTTTCTGTGCTGACAGCGGGCTCAGCGTCCTGCTCTGTTTTCGCAGCTGAATACATTGTGACGCTTGACTCATTTTCTCCGCCATTAGCAGCGTTTTGGGCCTGCTTGGCCGTCTTCTCCCCGCTGCGTGCAGCTACGCAAGGGCCGCTAAGAGACCGAGGCGTGCCTTCAGTACCGCTGACTCACCGACGACTGCAGCACTGATGTCGCAGAGCGTTGGGAAGGCCAGAAGGAACAGATGAAGAATTATAAAAACGAGACTAAGATCATTTAGTCGATAGCCTGTGCTACAAATGGCTGCAGCAGATAGCTACAGACCCGCTGCGGTGGCTCAGTAGCTAAGGCGCTCGACTACCGAGCCGGAGTATACCCGGGTTCAAACCCGACCGCGGCGACCTCGTTTCGATGGAGGCGGAACACAGAAGGCACCCATGCGCTGTGCGATGTCAGAGCACGTTAAAGGTCCCAGGTGGTCGAAATTATTTCGGAGACGTCCACTACGGCACCACTTCCTTCCTTTCTTTTCTCAGTCCCACCTTCCTTCCCTTTCGGCGTGGTTCAGGTGTCCACTGAGATATGTGAGACAGATACTGCCCCATTTCCTTTCCTGAAAAACTAACCAATTATTTAGATAGCTACAGACGCTGAAGACAGGCAGAGTAGCCTAAACCATTCGCAACAGAGTGTTCTTTCGCCCACTTTGGAGCGCTCTAAGCACTGAGATGAACCTTTTTACGTGGTGGGCTCGATTCTCTCGTGAAGATTTGCCTCTAGTTTTGGTGCCGGCTTCAATACACGAATTACGCATGGGAGTTTTAAATGGCTTGGCAAAAATAGCTGAGGTAGTCTGTATTTAAACTCGGGCTGTCTCCTGTAGTTGGGAGAAAAAAAATTCGTTGCCACTGTTCCCGCAAAATTTGATTTTATTGAGAAAGTTCTTCGCTACTGTTTTTATTCAGGTTTTATTAAAGTTTCAAAAGCCCGAAACACTGCAGACAACTTCTCTTGCTTCAGCGCTTATAACGTTAAATATCCCGACATCCAAAAAGGAGTGAAAGATTTCACATGGTTTTCAATTAATATCTTTTAACCGCTGCCCTGTTTTTGCTGGAGCTGCTGGAGTTCTAAGCGTTGTGCTTCTTCTTGTAGGTATTTTTTGTATGTTTCTGAACACTTGGGGATGTTCTTGCAGCAGCCCGGAAACACTTCACCGTAATCACCAAGTAGACATAAGGGGGCGCGAAGACTCTTGCACCTGCAAGAAATGTTAGGCGATGATTTGACATATCCATTGAGGTTTGCATGCGGTTACGGCCTAAACTATTAGTATTTTAACCACGGCTTGTCTTCGGCCATAAACGCTAGGACGACCGACAAGGAAGCAAAAGATTTCATTTTAACGCAGTGCGCTGGATCGAACAACGAAAACTTACGACAGAAAATAGGACTGCCTGGCATCAAAAACATTAAAATAAGACTGCCTGGCATCAAAAACCTTAAAAACTTCACAGATGCTATTCATTTCTTGTCTCGCTGGTTCCTGTAAAATAAGTGCGTAAAGCAGGTTGCAAGCTTCGTTTCCCACAACCTGATCTAAGCTAATAATGCTCAACAACACATTGCTTTGGTTTGGTTCAGTGTAGTGTTTAGTGCTGAATATTTGACAACTTTACTTTTCTTCAAAAGGGTAGATATTTGGTTATGCTGTTGCACAATTTCGAGCTCTCTCTCTCTCTTTCTCTGTGTGTGTGTGTGTGTGTGTGCGCGTGTGCGTGTGCGTGCGTGTGTGTGTGTGTGTGCGCGTGCGCGTGTGTGTGTACGCGCGTGCGTGCGTGTGTGTGTGTGTTTGTGCGTGCACGTGCGCGTGCGTGCGTGTGTGTGTGTGTGTGCGCGTGTGTGCGCGTGTGTGCGCGTGTGTGTGTGCGAGTGCGTGTGTGTGTGTGTGTGCGCGCCCGTTTGAGAGAGAGAGAGAGAGTGCGGGCGCCCTATTGTGCGGGTCTTGGTCGCGCTACTTATTTTTTGGTTCACTGCCTGTTTTATGAGCAAGAATAAATGTGTTGGGCACATAAAATATGTGCATATGTGTTCATAATAGCTGCTGCCGTTGTGAAGCGAGCGATGGCTGGTGTAAATTTTTTACACTGCCTTTCTTATGCTGGAATAACTTTTAAGAGCGTTATATCTTAATATTCACGTTTGTCAAGGACGCGTCTGTCTTCAGTAAAAGTCAAATTGACCAAAACTGTAACGATGTGAACCCACTATACAAGAGCAATCGTGGGCGCCTCGCGCCTAAACTGATGCCTATACTTTCGATCCGTTACATATGTGCCAGTATAGCGGCCATCGAAGTGGGACCTCCCCCACCTCCAGGAACACCATTTGGATAAAATTTGGGAGACATCCGTTTGTCACAGAATGTTCGAAGTGCGTGAGATGACTTTGCATTCTCCTGAGGACAAAATAACTGATTGAGATGAAGCCCAATATATGTGTGTGATTCGCAACGACAACCTTTCCGGCCCCAAACCTTGCACTCCGAAGACCTTCAGACAGCCATTACGGCTGAACCGCTTGTCTCAGGGTGTCCGGGATAGTGTAAAACGATTTGTCATGTTGTAATGCACACATTTATAAAATTTGTAGTGCTGATATAGCGATGAAATGTACCGGATATAACGAAGGTGGCTGTAAATCACAATAGTAGTGCAAAATCCAAGAGATAGATGGCGTTATTTGTGTATTAGAAGGGACGTTTCCGTATAAGAATCATCCGCGGATGTTTGGATTTGGTCTTATCCACGTTTGCTGAGCACACCGAAGTCATCACATGTAGCTCCCGCCCCTACTGCTCTTACGACTGAGGCAGTGTTGGAGGAGAATTTGTTTCAGTAAAGGCTGTTGTAGAACATTATGAAAACGCTACTCTTTAGGCTCTGCAGGGCGGCTTTTGAGGTATTGCATGCATCTTTAAGGATGAGGAAATGTAAATGCAGGCAGACCACTTTCGGCAAGGAAGCTGTCGCAAATTTTCATGTCCTGTGGGGCATAATAAGGGCTGAAACTGCATTGCATTCCGACGTTATGACCCGATGAGATTGCAGTGCAGAACTATATGGAGCACAGCGCAACACAGTATCACGTAGGATAATGGTGGAAATCATCGCAAGCACCAGAGGAGCAAAACTGCAGAGGTGGTGTCAGTCCTGTCTAATACTTCCACACTCGAGTACTAGCAGAGCGTCATGGGTGTCTTTCACAAACGGTGTCTTTCACAAACATTGGCGGGTGGCAGTAGCAAAAATTTACGACTGACGATACTCCTCTCTTAAGTATCCTGCTTTGCGCTGGCTAGTCTAAACGCTGTAATATTCGTTCTGTCAAATTGGCTAGCGCGTTCATGGGCAGTATCTGAAGCCCATGCTACGTACGTTTGAGCTGCCGTATGTTTTCGTACTCTTCACTTTCCTGCTACGTGGCGACTAAGAGGCATTTTGAAGCGTTTGAAGCATGTTCACGACCATGAGTCCCGTCCGATGGCGGTAAAACTGCACGAAGCGAGAGCCGAGGTGCATGCTGTGTGTGATCGCACGTATCACCCATGCGCGCCCCACGTAAAGACGACGAAGGCAGCGTGAATCACATACAGAGTTGTTTTCACGTCGTCATAGAACGCAGCTACGGGAGGGCCGTCGTGGGTCGTGAGTACCATAACTGTGCTATAAAAGCCGTTCCTTACGAAAGACATTGCAGGCAGTATAAAGTGTGATCTTCAAAAAGGAAGACGAAATTGGCACCGCACTGATCATTAAAGCTGTTTCAGACATTATAATTTTGTTTATGGGAAATGCCAATGTTCCAAAAGAGCAACATGACAAGAGACCTGCTTAGCCATTGTTAATGCGGCTACATTTTTTTTCATAGTTATCTTTAAAGGCACGGGCGAATTGTCGTCTTTAAGCGACTGCTTCATAGTGCTGCGTATAAAATGTTAAACGGGGCATGATTCGGAGGCGTTAAGTCCGCATCTCTTGGACGCACCACTTCGCACCACTTCTGTGCCAGTGAAGGACTTGAAGCAAGTGTCCCAATCTGCGATTCCTCGTGTACTGCACGGAATTACTAATGCAACCACCTGTTATCTCTAAGGTTAGAGAAACCTCCCACACGAGGTCTACTCTTTGTTCACGTTCCAACGACAATTTTGTGCACTGAAGACATCTTAAAAAAGGCAGACATAAAACGTTCACAGTAGATCATAGCTTTTTTACGCAGGTGCCTCATAGTGTGGGAATCGCCGATCACGCGTAGCCATGTTCCCGGAGACCTTGCTGTACTACCTCCCAGAAGTTTTCCTTCTTGTGCTGCCCGAAGTAAAGTGATGGGGCACGTGTCAATCGGCCATGCAATTCACGGCCATGCATGCAATTCACACCTGGCCTTAAGTTTGCCGATACCGCACGAACGTAACTTCGCTGTCTGAGAGCCTGACTACACTAATCCAATAGGGTCGCCCCCGTTCCATGTGACTTTCATGGCCACTCCTATAAAGAACCCTCTACAAGTCTTCAGCTTCATTGGACACAATATACCGCACACAGGCATACTCTTTTACTCCTCCTCATTCTGCTTCTCACAGGCCGGTAGATGTTCTACAACAAATGAAAGTGACTGCCAGGGTGATTTCTTCCTGCGATACTCAGAGCGCGCTCTTCACATGTCTAAGGACGCATTTTGTGCTTGAATGCTGCTTTTATATGGTCATGTGGAGTAGAATTCTGGAACTACAGACTGCAATACAGGTTCTTCAGATTTATTAAGCCAATTGCAGGAGCTGCAAATTAACAACTAAAATGGTGCATCGCACCACAGAACAGGAAAATCTGAAAAAGTAATGTTAGCCAAGTACGCATTTCGCTGATTTCGAATAGCAAGTATAAAGTGTCGACCTTTTTTAGCGTACAATTAACTCTATGCAGTAATAAATTCTCGACTTGGAATACCACGGCGCATTTCAACCTGATGATTTTAGTGGTAAGTCTGAGGAGCAGGACAAAACTGAATGTGAATAAAAAAAGAAGGTTGTTACGGAAATGTTTTAAGTAACAAAAAAAGAAGTGTCAAAAACCAATTTGCGTAATTTCTTGAAGATTAATAAGAAAGAAGGAATGCTTGTTAAAAGGACACCAATATTCAAGGAAAAGAAAAATAATCCAGAACGACTACTGAAATGCGAACCTCATGAATGTAAAGCTTCTGTAGCAGAGCGCAAAAGTTGATGAAGATAATTTAAAGAGTGTGCACCACGGTCAATTAAAAGTTGGGCGTTGGTGACATAACTTGGGACTTAATGCAAGGGAGAAACTATTGAGACGCAAGCATATGCTGAATACAGACAGAAGTAGCGTGCTCACTGACACGAAATAGACTATTAAACAAATATGCAACAGTGTCATCAATAAAAGCAAGCAGCCTCAAGCTATTCTTTTTGGCTACGATACACATATCGTTGTCATCATTGTGGCACGTCTACAAGATTAAATTCATAAAGGATATGTTTTAGTACGAGAGCATTTACATTATTGTATTGTAGAAACCACCCAGTTTCTCCATAGCAAATTCTCTGCTTTGCCGAGACGGTCTTGACGTTGTTATAACCACCGCCAAGTTCTAAAATATCAGAAGAATGTTCCAGTATTTGCCATTGGATTATAGTTCGGGATTATAGAACCGCAATCAGTCTTCCGTGTTAATATACAAACTAATCGCTATGAATCCACCTTGAACTGTGTTTTCAGACAGGCAGGCTTCGAAAATTAGGGGCGTCCTTTGAAATATTTTGGAGTGGGCCAACCTCTAAATGCTATTGCGTTTTCTTCGTTAAGAATGTGGCCAAGACAAGGAGCTTTTCTACACCGTTATTATGTCTTTATGCGGAATGAATTGATACGCTTCTTTTTTACTGAAGAGTAATCCTGCAATGCTAGACCGTGAAACTGCCAACTGTAACAGTGCTTCCCTAATGTCATAATGGGCTGTCTCATCATGCGCTCGCCTATATCTTGCGCCCTATTCTTGCTTATAATAAGACCGCACCATTTGAAACCATGTTTGCAAAAGATTTCGCGTGTGCTAAGGTTGACAGCGTAGAAAATTACTTTGAAGTTTGCCTTAGGATCATTGACGGAGCTGATGCCGCTAAGCTTTTGCTCAGTTTTAAAGTCGTGCACTCATGCTGTAGAGCAGATTTGATAATGACCAAAGTGTAAAGATTCTGTACATCTAATTCATGGGTGACGTTATGTACCTTGTCCTAGGAAAGAAAGCGAATGCTCTTCAGGGGACTACGTGCACCTATTAGTATCATCCAAATGAGTTAGGCTCCTTTGAGCGAAGATGTGAGGCCTGCTAAACGACTTTACTGTCAAATCATTTGCTCCTCTTCATTCATAATGCTTCGGAAAAATTTTGGAACTATTTTCAGCAACAATCCGTACTGGCAACGATCCATATAAGCACATTGCTCACCAAAAAATGTGTTATTGCTGTGAAATTTAGCGTGGTTATCTTTGCGCGTTTTCTAAAACCGCCTTCAATCTTCCAACTGAAGTTTTATGTTCCATGCCTGAGCATTTTCGAATAGAGCAACGCGGCATATCTAGAATGCTACTATTTTTTAAGGGCGTCTCTCATACCCTTAGTCGCTTTGGGACGTTAAACCCCATAAGCCAAACCTATTTTTTAAGTAAATGCGAGTCCTGGTCCTAACGATATGGGTTCCGGAAAGTTCTAGCGTCAACGTTAATACGACCCCGAATAAAGGTCCTCGGAAAAACAGTACCCGGAAGAAAGGTCCCGATTTGCAAAGTAGAAAAAAAGTGTCCCAAAATGAGTGTCATCCAACGTATCCTAACATGCAGTGACAAGCATGCGGGCACCTCTGATGGGACGGATTTAAAATCTTTTCCGATTGAAGGAATCACTGAGTCATTAACTCAACGGGATGGTCAGAACAACGCAAGCGTGGGGGTAGTTTATCACAGAAGGCTCGGAAGACTTGCACCAGAAAAACAGGGTAATGATAGCGTACGTGGCACAAGTACTGCGCGTGTACTGTAAAAAAGTAGAGCTATCACATGAGCCGAACTAAACATAAAGGTTGTGGTAGTTCAGTGCCTGTCGTAATGCACCTGGAGACAGCAGCTTCGGTAATTATACGAGTTAGCAGACCTTATGCAGTGCGTTAAAAGTTGTATACTTCTCCCAGTATTTTTTTGAATTGTGCGGAATTTATTTTAAGAATGGAGACTATCAAGTTGAACCAAGGAGGCTGAAAGGTATGGTTTCATGGCTTTATGTACCCAAAAGAAAAAGATATTGCTGGGTTTCTTCTTCGCAAGCTGCAACACTGCAAGCTACAGCGAATACACATGTCGTCATGGAAACCACTAAAGAACGAACGGATGCGGGGCGTCCATAAAAAAATGGCTGAGGCTTAGCTAAGGTTAAGCCTAGTCAGATGCGAAGCATATTAATGGCTAGGCTTGGTAATACATGGCTTTCCTTGGTTGACGTTCATCCCGCTCTTCATCGGTCTCTGTGGCACGCTGAAGCTTTCGCTTCTGGTTAAAAATCAGCCCTGCTTCTAGGCGGCATCCCAACACCTGGCCGCCTCGTAAGTGCCCGGAGAGCGAGGCAAGCTCAGCTTTATACCGCTGCTGTAGCGTCACGTGGTCAGCTGCAGCGCCTCTGATGTGGAGCCTCCACCGCCGCGGCCGACCGCGCGAGCCGGCAGCCCATCTCTCCTCTGCTGTGACGTCATGTTGTCACGTGGTGTCACGTGGTCACGCTAAAGGTCAATGGTAGCTCCACCGCCGCGCTCGACGGGCTGTAGTGTAGGTCTAGTAATATGCTCTGCATAAAAATGGTGGCGGCGAAAAGGAAGCGGCCCCTGAAAAGTGCCTCTCTGGAAGGGCTTTGCCTTGGCATGACCTGAGCGGCATGACTTTGGTGCGATCTTCATGGTTGCATCTATTCTGCTATTTATGGAAGAGTGCAATAATGAGGGCAATTTTTGTCAGGAATTCATTCTTTAGGTAATTTTTCACTTGAGGACATTTTTTTCTTGGAGGGCACTTCCTCGGGGGATCTTTATTCTGGGGACATTTTTTCCAGGGCCGTATTTTCCGAGGTCGTTTTTACCAGGGACGTTTTCTCCTACACCTTGAGATATGCTCTAAGCGTTTGGCATGGCTACCCAGAAATTGATTCTCATTTCTTATTGACAAGTTTTTATTCTTATCTTTGATCTTGTACTCTACCTTGAGATTAGAGGGTGGCGCGTGTCGTTAATATTCACAAGAAATGTCACATCACGTTGGTCAATAATTATCGCCGCCTTTTTGTGGACCTACTTTGCTGCAGATTTCATCAACATATTGTTGACAGTTGGAACAAAAGTTTTCTTGAAGACAACGAGATATTATCAGCTGTCTAACACGATGTTAGAACGAGTTTTCGACAGTTAGTCAACTCACATGCATCATTCACAGTTTTGTTTAAATTATTGACAATTCTGGCCTGGTTCAGGTCATTTATTTATTTCTTTCTTTTACCCCAGGGCCTTAAAGGCATTGCAGAGGGGAGTGGGCGGAAAAGTTTACAACAAAGGAAAAATGGGCACATAAAGAGAATAATCCGGTGTATGCAATGTTAGCTAAGACAATAAATCAATAAACACATTAGTGCAGCACAAAACTGTCATAGTTAATACAACATTGGCCAACTTATTACAACATTAGCGAAATTTATTTAAATGAGTAATCGATACAGTTTCATGGATACATTTCATACAGTTTTTTCCGGGTTTCGGCAAAGCATTTGTTTTAGTTCTGCACTGTGAACTCATTCACACCTTCGAACAATTGGTCTTCCTTCTTTCAGTGCTAACTGGGTTTCTGCTTGCCGATGTAACCAGTGTAAATATTTAGGCATCAATGACATGCGCTATGACAAGTTCTTCTCTCTGCTGGTGTCACACAAGGGAGTGTCATGAGGTGATTATGGTTCCTAATATGTATGAAAGACTATATAAATGCCGTTCCTCAATCCAGTTCTAACTACGTAGTTTGCTGTGTATTGTTAAAAAAATTGAGATTCCGAAAGTTCAAGTTTCAAGCCTAAATGACGTCAGTGAGCAGACAGAGAAACTGTGGTTTAACCTTCAATTTGTCAAGACAGTATTTATGGGATTGAGTGCGCTCACAAACATTCACTTTTTTTTATAACAGCCGCCTAGCACGACTCCTTTCAAAAGTTAGACTTCAAGTACCCTGCACTACCGCTAATGAGCAACATTAGCTGAAAAAAAACGTAATGATACCATGAGCTTTTCTTTGAGTAAGGATTGCTTTGTGAAACAAAGCAAAATAAGTCCATGCTAACATTGGACTTTCGGCATACGCCACCACGATTAGAATGAAACACAAGTTTGTGTGCACTGTCTGAGATCGCGACTAAAGTAAAGTTAATGCGCTAAAAAGGATTCAACATAGGGCAGTGTATTTTGCATTTTTATGCGAAGCATACTAGCCGCACAACCGAGGTCTTCCTTGCTGAGCCGCGCGCGGCCGCGTAGCTACCACTTGACCTACATCGGCGCACCACGTGCTATGACGTCACAACAGCTGTGAAAGCTGGGGCTCAACTCGTGCGCTCGCTTGCGGACGCGCAGCCTCCACCGGCGGTATGCTTCGCATCCTAGGCTTAACCATAAGCTAAGCCAGGCCATTTTTTAAATACTGAGCCACTGACTCCGTAGAAAGTACGATGCTCTAGGATTGCGTACTGTCCGTGCAATGTCGGCGCAAGATTGAAAAGGCGGATATTGTTCTATTTATTAAAATTTGAAAATTTCTGCCTTTTGGTTTGCATCTTACTTCGCTCTCGTACAGGTCAAAAAGGAATAGGCACACTTAACTCACACCCTGCTTAGAAAGAAAGCAAGCCTTAAACTCTTTTGTTCCGTTACCTTACCTGAGTAGAGCCAGCTACCATTCCATGCTAGCACTGATGCTTTAGAAGAGGCTGTTCGCTCACTTCCTGATTGTATTGGTTTATGCATTGTACTCGATTGGGCTGCTCTATTTTGTGCTTCCCGCATACGCACCAGAGCCCTTCACTGGTGCTTCATTTTGTTGACATTTTTTATTTAATAGACATATAAATAATGATATTGTAGCGCCCCTCGCGCCGCGCTCGGCTCGCAGGCCATGGCATTCGGCGCCGGACACAGAGGAGGAAGTTGGGCTAGACCGTCGTAGCACGAGCAGCGCAATTAAAAAGCAGTTCGAACCTCAACGTTGTCAGAGCTAGTTCTTCCTCAGTGTCATAGCGGCCTCTTGGGCAGATCGCTGTTGCAACAACCAGACCTCCTCGCTTTAAGCGATCAACAACTCAGCCATTCGCACGTACGGCCAACGGTCCCTTACGCTTAATCTGAAATTGCGCCGCACGTTTCGCTGGACCTTCATTATCGCTGACGTCTCATAAGCTGTCCTCGGCGCAGACTTCCTCAGCTTCTTTAACCTAGCAGTCGACATGCAAGCTCATCGCCTCATAGATCTCAGCACGCCCCTCTTCGTCAACGGCGTACTCTCCACCGCTGCGGCGACGGGACTTGCCGCTCTCGTCCCTGTTTCGCCGTATGCGAAAGTTCTCGCTGATTTTCCTAACCTGACAAAGCTGCACACCGGAGAGTCACCAGGGAAGCACTCGATCACCCACCACATTGTGACTTCGGGACCTCCGGTGTTTGCTCACCCTCGCCGTTTGTCTGGAGAGCGCCTTGCTATCGCTCGCTGTGAGTTCCAACGCATGCTTGAACTCGGGATCGTACGGCCTTCCTCCAGCAACTAGGCATCGCCACTTCACATGGTGCCAAAGATCCGGGTGACTGGAGACCATGTGGAGATTATCGCGCCCTCAATGCTCACACTTTCCCAGACCACTATCGACTTCCTCACATACAGGACTTCACATCGAACCTGGCTGGGAGCACGATCTTCTCTGAAATTGACTTAGGGAAGGCTTATCATCAAATTCCCGTGGAGCCCAGTGATATTCCGAAGACGGACATTACCACACCGTTCGGTCTCTTTGAGTATGTGCGGATGCCTTTTGGCTTGCGTAACGCCGCACAGACTTTTCAGCGAACTATCAACGAGCTTACGCGAGGACTCGACTTCGTGGTCGCTTACATCAATGATCTCCTGGTCGCAAGTTCATCTGGGTCTGAGCATGAAGCTCATCTGCGCTCCCTCTTCCACTGACTTGATGAGTATGCGCTCGTGATTAACCTGAACAAGTGCCTCTTTGGCGCAGCTCCAATAGAGTTCCTAGGCCACCTTTTCACTCCCGAAGGTATTCGGCCTCTCGACAGCAAAGTTAAAGCCATTCAATATTTTCCAGCTGCCACGTCACTTAAAAATCTTAGAGAATTATTGGGCCTCCTGAACTTTCATCGCCGCTTTGTGCCAAAGTGCGCCTCTTTCCTGAGGCCTCTGACCAATCTTTCAGCTACTAAAAAAATCCTGCTGCGCCACTGGAGTGGACTGAAGACGCTGCAGCTTTATTTTCTGCTGGCAAGACGGCGCTCGCAGACGCGACTTTGCTCATACACCCAGTTCCTGACGCTCCACTGCGCCTCGTCACCGACGCCTCGAGCATTGCCGTCGGCGCAGTTCTCGAGGAGCACGTCTCTAGTTGGCAGCCTCTCGGTTATTTTTCTCTCAAAAGCTGAAGCCACCTGAGGCTAAATACGGCACCTTCGGTCGAGAACTGCTCGCTGTGTACCTCGCCATCAAGCACTTTCACCACTTCCTGGAGGGCCGGGAATTTCATGTCATCACGGACCATAAGCCTTGCACGTTTGCCTTCCAAAGAAACCACACTACCTACACTGCACGCGAGATCTGCCAACTGTGCTTTATTCCCGAGTTTACAGTGGATCTTCGTCACGTCCATGGCCCGGAGAATGCCGCTGCTGATGCGCTTCCCCGTGTTAGTGCGATGGTGTCCGAATCACAAGTCGACATGCAGGAGTTAGCGGCTGCACAGCGCAACGATCCAGAGCTGCATCGTCTTCGCTCCTCATCCACGTTCCTGTCCTTCGCCGACTGTCCACTGCCGTTTTCCTCCAAGTTCATTACGTGCGAGACGTCAGCTGGCGTCTAGTGCCCCTATGTACCTTTGGCTTTCCGTCGCACCATTTTTTAGAATCTAGACCGCCTGAGCCACCCTGGTATTCGTGCGACACAGAAGCTGATCACATCTCGTTTCCTTCGGCCAAGCATCAATGCCGACGTCCGCCACATCTATACGGCGGCCTACCATCCTTCGGCCAATGGCATGGTGGAACGTCCGCATCGACAACTGAAGGTTGTCCTTACCACCTATCAGCCAAGGGAACGCTGATCCGACCACCTTCTCCTCGACCTCTCGGGCATTCGCTCGCCACTGAAGGCTGATCTCGACAGCTCTTGTGCTAAGCTAGTCTACGGTGTTCCCCTGCGTCTCCCTGCGGAATTATTCTCTCCTTCCTCCCCTCCGTTAATCAATGACACTTCAACCTACATCCGCGACCTACACAACACATTTCGCCACATTACTCCTGTCACGCCTCCCCCCCCCCCCCAAAAAAAAAAAAAAGAAAGTCACCCTCAGTCCGTGTTCGAACCTGGCTTCCTGCACCCATGTCTTCATCCGCCGTGACCCCGTCCGTCCATCCTTCACGCCGGCCTACGAAGGAGCGTTCCGCGTCCTCCATCGTGCGCAGAAGACCATCAAGTTAGACGTCAACGGCCGTGAAGACGTCGTGGCCGCTGCCCAACTCAAACCAGCCTACCTTGCCCCTCCTCTTGCCCGTCAGCTCTCCATTCACTGTCGCTTCGGCTGCGCCACCATCCTGTGCACCTTCCTCCATGCACATCCGCTGGGTGGTTCCTGTGGCTTCTGCTCTACGAGGGGAGGGGAGAGCCCTGTAGAGCCCCTCGCGCCGCGCTCGGCTCGCAGTCCATGGCACGCGGCGCCGGACAAACAGGAGGAATTTGGGCTAGACCGCCGCAACGCGACAAGCGCAATTAAAAAGCAGTTTGAACATCAACGCTGTCAGAGCTGGTTCTTCCTCGCCTTAGCTCCGACAATATCACTCTCTTCGTCCTGTTCTGTTGCGCTTAGTACTCTCAACCAGGACCAGAAACTCAAGGAGCTCAAGTATGCTCTAGGAACTCTCCTCGCAGCTTGTTTGCTAAAATTGCTATTCAGTGCACAAAATGCACGCTACCTTCAGCGCAGTGCAAGAGAGATGAACATGAACATAAGCGCCTCTAAAAGGAAAGCAAAGTAAATTGTGGATGGATGCTTTCATGGACCTCGCAGGACATTCAAGCGACACTGTCTATCCTCCTACGACTCAGTGTGACTTGGTGACATAATCTAGGCTCTTAAACATTAATTAAATACCTTTTCGTGCATTTATAACATTAGATTGTGTCTTGGGATAGGCCTTAAGTGAAGAAGTGCATGAAATTACCAGCCCTCAGAGGAAGACTGTGCTTCCCTCTGCGCTCTAAAGTTTATTCACATGTGCTGATTGCTCTTAAGCGGGCTAGGAAGTAAACGAGCTCGCACTGACTGCCGCCTTTTCAGAGATCCTAAAAAAGTGCTATATGCGGTGATATCTCCAGTCATACGAGTTTCTCCACTCTAACTAGATCGAACACACGTCAATAAAAGTGCCTGAAAAGTTGAAGGCGACACTTAAGCTCCGGCTTAAGAGTACGAAGCGACAGAGTTATTCGATAAACGCCATCTATGCGGAAGTAGACATTCTCTACTCAAAGTTCTTAGATCGCTGGGAGTCGTCACAGCACACCACTCTTTATGCAGTGCTGCAACACTTAAGCGATGCGCCACGGCCCTGCTACGGTGGTGCTGCCAACAGTGGTGGTTCTGCGTGGCAGGCTACTTTTCCCTAGTAACTTCTCGCGACCATTCATTAATTTACCTGCCAGCTGCAACGGTTTTGTTTCTTCACTATCTTCACTATCAGGTCTCTCCTTCGGGGATTTTTCGCTCGCGACTCCTACGACGCCGCCGAAGACGACGTCGGATTTTCTTCTGAAAGGGAGCCTAAACTATCGCGTTAAAAAAAAAGGCTTTCAGGGCCCTAATACCCGATGCATGATAGCCGTGCATACGATTTCAGTCTGCTGTATACTGGGCCAACTTTACATTATTGCTTACCAGGAGTATGATGATTTCTCGCCGTAAATAGCATTTTTATCGTATCATTACAACGAATTCGAGACAGCATCCAGGTAGTGCCGTTAAGCATGTCAGTCTATCGCGATCTTCTCTACAGATACTTCTCTTTCGTTCTTACGTCGGGGATGATGTCAGCGCGCTAGCTTCTAAAGTTCAGAGCCGTGCTCCATGTAGAAGCAGCCAAGGAGATTAGAAGCGCTGACCCATAAGTCCTGATAATGGCGGGTAACGGTTGCAACTGCATTCATTAAACATTGTGAAAGCGTTCCAGACGGTTCGGCCGAGAAGCGCGCGCTGACCGAGCATTTGGCATATGGGTTCGTGTCGTCCTCTGGACTCCGCAGCAGGCGCGGTAGACATCACTAAAGACCGGGATGAGAACGCGGTAGAGCTGAAGTTGTCGCTTATAGGGTGAGAGCCAGGAGCGGGGGATGGTGAGGCATTGAATGTCTTGCATGTTTTCATAGGAAACAAGCCATAAACATGCAAAACTGGCGCGTGTTGCATTAAAGGAATTTTGTTCGCGAGATTGTGCCTGAAATTTTCCCGCCGTTTTCTGCCACCAGTGAAAAAGGTTATCCTGGTACACCTCAGCGAGGCTGCAGACTGGTATTAGCAATCTCCCGCTGTCTGTTGTCTGCTTTCAGTCCAGTGTTTCTATCCAGATGTATTTCAGCCATATGTGACCTGATTGGCAGCAATGCTGAATATCGGTACACAAAGGTCGAGCAACACAGGTCTGAGAAAAAGAATATATTTAGACAGACATTGCACTCACCCGTGTGCTCCTCTTAACCTGGAGCTGAATGGGAGCAACTGTCTCAAGCTCGCATCTGTGTGCGAGGAAACGAATAGAATGTCCTAGTTGGATATGAATGGCTTTCACAAGCACTCGCATAGGAATTGCTTCACTGTCGTAGCTCCTTTCAGCTATTAAACGCCGAAATCACGTACTTAGAAGGGCAACAGTGAGCTTTGATTTGTATTGAGTGATGCCCCTCGCAATAAGTTTCTTGTGACGCACTATAACCAGGGTTACATTGGCACCACGCCCATATGAGTTCACCGTGCTTGCGACTGCAGCTGCTAAAGAACTGTGTGCACCTAATACGGTCCAACATCTCGTACGCGAAACAGTAAACAGATATTTCTACTTACGTTATTGGAATCACGTTCCATGTCAGGTTACTACAATAACGCAACTCGCATCTATCCCTTGAAAGACGTCCAGAGCCAGGGGGACCCGGGAAAATCCCAACGCCGTCATAATCTCTACAGTCTAAAAAAAGAACAGGCGTAAGCAACACAGATACATTCACACGAACACTGATACGAACTGAACATGGAAGCGTGCGCGTCAGGGTGCAAACGCTTTGACAAGTGGGCTTGTTTTCGCCTTGGCAAGCGCTCATAATTGGTGGGCTTAAACTACACCAAATGTTTTATCTCAGTTAAAATCGATTCCCTTTATGTCTTTCACTGTGTACATCAAAATTTTTCACTGTTTAATTACGTCTCCAAACCTTGCAGGCAACCTCCAATCATTAGACAATTCTTGATTCTCTCTGTGTAATCTTTCTGATGTCGCCGATTAACTGGCTGAGACAGGTCTGCACAGAGCTTGCCAGTACGCTGCCTAGCAGCTCTGCTCCTTACTTCTACTCACTGCTCCTTGATTATATTGGAGGAATTGTGAATCACTTGTACACTAGAGGTTTAGAAATCAGCATGCAGGAAATCGGAGTGATGTTCAATAATCTCGCAAGGGAACAGCAGTTCACAATTGGTAGCGAGGTGCTATAAATGGTCAGGGAATACTTCTACTCAAGGCATGTAATTACCTCTGATCCGATTCATGAGAGGGAAATAACTGGAATAATAAGAATGGAGTGCAGAGGATATAGTAGGTTCTCTCAGTTCATGAATGCCAGTTTACCAGTATATTTCATTAGAAAGCCATTCAAAAGCTCTATCTTACTGGTACTTTGCATTGGAGCAAAAACGCGGAGGCTAACGGAAGGGGTTCAACTTAAGTTATGGACAACGCAGCGAGCTATGGAAAGAAAAATGATAGGCGTACCGTTAATAGATCAGAATCGGGCAGGGTAGGCGAAGGGTCAAAAACGGGTTAATGACATCTGAATCAAAATCAAGAGGAAGATATTGGCTTGGGCAGGGGATGTAATCCGAAGGCAATACAACCGCTGGTCCTTAAGGGTAACGGAGTGGATTCCAAGAGAAGGCAAGCGTAGCAGGGGGCGACAGAAAGTTAGTTGGGCGCCCAGGACACTCGACGCTCCGGCACATAAACTACGCTTTCAAGAGACGTACCCGCGCCTGCACTCGGACTCTCAACCTAAACTCCCCAAGCCTCGGCATCAGGCGGGCAAGGAGCACCACTTCGGAGAAGAACATGATCCGCCGACAGGCGCGCTGAAGTTTGCGGGGATACGGTGGGCGCAGATGGCAA
This sequence comes from Amblyomma mixtum, assembly GCF_055824585.1. Taxonomy (NCBI): domain Eukaryota; kingdom Metazoa; phylum Arthropoda; class Arachnida; order Ixodida; family Ixodidae; genus Amblyomma; species Amblyomma mixtum. The sequence continues at coordinate 147,064,784 of NC_143015.1, read as the reverse complement.
ACGATAAGGAGAGACATGGGAGATACACTTGCCCTGCTGCGGGCGTAGTAAAGCTGATAATAATAATGATTATATACATTATGCTTGTCGTCCTTCACTAAACCTGAACATCTTTGAAGAGGAAGATCCTGAACCCTTCTACTCTCTCTGTGCACTTAACTGCTTATATGTTTCTGTCTTACTGTTTTCTGACCTTCACTGCTCATATGTAGGATAAGTTATAACTGCGCCAACCTGTGGTTGCCATATTCGACCATGCGTAGCATCTCGAAATCTCGCATTGGTGTCAAGAAACTACATAATGCAGTTTGCTCTACTTTCTGTCCAGGCTTTCTGGCTTTTTGACGTCTACACGCTTGTCTCTATTTTGCAAAAAGATGCATTGTTGTTTTGTAAATTATAACCTTTTTTTAAGAAGTACATCCATTACCCGATTCAAGCACGCACCTGAGTTTGATTGTAACAAAAATGAAAAAAGCAGTTTGAGCAGCAGCCCAAAGCTATGTTCATATCTGCTTCCGTGTTGCCCATCGTCGCTATCTTAACGATTCTTCTTCGCTGTCATTGCTCCGAGCTTTCCTCAAAGGAAAGGAAAGCGTAGCAGCTGAAGAGAAATGGAGATCAAAGGCGAGAACACATTGCCCATGCCACTTGCTTGTGGGCCAGCTAACATTCCTGAAGAGCGGCGAACCTATCTACGAACGCTCCAGTACTTTATGATGCCGTCACGGCAATGACACGCTTTGGCGGCTATGTGCAGTCAAATCACTAATCGGAACTTTTCTTAGGGCTTTTTACCGCTTGTCTGGGAAAGCGAATGCCACTTCGAGCTGACCAAGTAAACAACGCGCAGTTTTATGCTTGTTAACGTGGAGTCAACCAAGCCAGAAGTTACATGAACCTAGCTAGAGCGGGTACCGCCACGCGGCGTAAAGCCTGAAGCTCGATCCCTGGGATTCGGAGGGTCATTTGTGCAAAAAAAGAGAGACGTATATGTCGCAGAATGTGTAGTTAAGCCTACACAAGTGTGGCAAGTGGAGCGTTATTGCATCGCATGGGGGGCCCTACTTGGTCTCATTAGCATGTTAGCCGATCACGTGTTCTACTAACGCTACCAAATAACATGACAGGCGAATATCACGTGACACGAGCACACAGTCGTCCGGGTACGCTCACTCCTCACCGACATGCACTTTAATACTAGCTCCATCACTGCTCTTATAATAAATGGCGCTCCAGTCATACACATAGTCATTCTACCCATTCGTAAACTGCCACACTATGTTAAAGACCACACTACCTAAATGTAAAACCCCGCTTCAATCAGAGATTAAGATCGTGCGCGTGTGTTCTAGGGGTAGCATGACTGAATCGCAATCCAAGGGCTAAGACCCTTAACGCTGTCATTTTAATGAACCATTTTGTCTCGGTGCAGACCCTTGACGGCATAAAAATTACAAATATTTTGAACGCTTGTCATGGTGTTCATCGTACTTGCCATAAACTATAGGAACGAGAAGTCTCGTATAAATTACTGTTAGGTACTTCATCAGGTTAGGTTTAAGATGCCGCATTACGCTGTAGTAGCAACGTAAAGAAGTCAGTAGCTCGCATAATACGCGACGCCATTAAAAAAAATAAAGGCAGCACTGGAGACGTTTGTCGCGCGGATATATAGACACGGTTTTCAGTGGACGTGAAATTTAGTTAGTACGGTTTGTACTATCGCGCTCAATATGAGTTGCAACGCGCGGTCATCGACCGGGGCTCGTTCCGTGGTGTGCCTCCTCCAAACAGTCGCTCGGAATTCTGGGAGAAACTGCTGTTCCAGGAGACAACAGCACCCCCGCTCTGGAAAAAAATTCTCCCAGAATTCCGAGCGACTGTTTGGAGGAGGCACACCACGGAACGAGCCCCGGTCGATGACCGCGCGTTGCAACTCATATTGAGCGCGATAGTACATGCTAGGCTGCCTACTCATGAATTCAGGTGCTAAAAATAAAGTTGTACAAATGCATCTTTTGCTTTAGATTACCGAACGTTTTTCTACAGACGCATAAACTAACCCAGTTGCAGCTGAAATCCCTTAAACAATTCCTACGATTTACTGCGGCAATGATTTCAAAGTGCTGTGCAATGTTGTCTATACCAACATGTTGCGTACTAGTTGTGTAGCTTTCCCTGTGGTAACTCTGCAGCTAATCCATTCGAGCAACGGAGCAACGGGATTTTCGACTTTTGCATACAGAATAAACTTAGTTACTTCTAAACAAACAGCCCTTGAGCGAACGGTATAGACGTTTTGAAACCAAGAGTAAATCAATTATTTTAAGCAGCGGTTGCAGTAACCCCATTCTGCGACGTCTGTCGGTACACTTGAGTTCGTGTTTCGTTCGGTCAATGTGAAATTTCTCGCGAGTGCTTTAATTGTGTTCTAGAAAACGTCCACAAGGACATTACGGGAAAAAAGGGTGTTGCTTGTAGCTGAAACTTTGCGCTATAAACATCAAGGCTAAAGCGGCGAAATAATCACAATTAAAGGAGAGCCTGTTTCGAATAATTTCGTGGGTTAAAGGAGAAGTTGCAAGGGTTTTTGACGTTCGGTTAATGAAGTGTTTTAAAGAACTATATGTATGGCTGTGTATATAACATCTCAGGATTAAAAGTTTAAAACTCTTACTTACATCTGCCTTCATAGCTTTCCCCTAATTCAATGATGGCAGGCAGAAGGGCAGCGGCGACTAAGAATAAAATCTTCATGATTGTTGCGTTCGTGAAGTTTTCGATGTAACTGAAAAAGTGGGAAAGATTACCATGCTATAAAGGTGGAATTGAGCTCAGGGGTGATGTACATTTGCGCTACCGACAAGACATTCAGTTCATTAATTTTCTCTCGTCATATCATTCATAACAAGAAAAAAAAAATACTTTTGGACCCCATGGCCTTTTCAGATGCGTATAGCGCGTTTTCAGCAATAGTTTTAATTAATTTTCCGCTTTTTATAACAACCTGAACTGACCACTCTGCCCCAAGAAAGAAATGAGAAATATCAAAAGAAACAGTTCAAGGCATAATGAAGAGCCGTGAGATAAACTGATATATCAATATTTCAAATATAATTGCGCCATTTCGCGCAAACATGTAGCTTTAAAAAAGTTCGGACAAACTTGAGAGAATATTGCCACGTATCATTGTAGTGTCCGTTCGTGCGCGCAAGGCCGCAGGAAAGGGGTGTTATCATTTTTGTTCGCGACGCGAGAAGCGACCGGTCTAATCTCGATTGATCGCAGCCATGAAAGGCTGCATCTAGGTTTTTCCAGATTACTGTAGATGATCCTGACCTGTTATCTTGAAGTTTCCTTGCGGGCTTTAAATTGAGCGATGCCACGAGCGGCGGTCATTCGTAGTTCGACGACCGACGAGCACGTTTGTTGCTTACGCCGCCGCCGAGTGATTCAGTTCTTTTGCGGGCGCAAGTCAGCCCAAATAAAGAGCTTCGTTTCCAAGTCTTGTTGGTGTTTTCCTGACCGCTGGATTGCCGTCACTACAGCGTGACAATATTCACAACTGGTTATAAAGTACATGTATGCATAGAATAAATTTTTATGCCTAGGCAAAAATGCCTTAGTTTACACTATTCAGCGCCTGTTCTGCGGGAAATGTCGACGCAAATTTCCCGAATTGATGCAGAGTTCCGTGCAATCGTCTGCACATTATAAACTTGCCTACCAGTTCATAATGTGCTGTTTACAAGCGCTGTATGAAAATCGAATGTGAACTTTGTATCCTCGCAACTACAAAAAAACAGGTCGTTTAAAAGCTGACATTTATTAATGTCAAATCATCACAGAAAGCGAAGTTCGACGAACATGTCGACTTATGAAAGAAATATAACACGGATTGAATTTCTGATGGAGAACGCGTTCGTGGTCACGCTCAGTACTTTCTCTTACTCTCAGTACTAGACGCAGGTATATTCGTGAATTCGCTATGGGGACCACAGAGACGGTGGCGTCACAATGCGATACCCAGGAAAGTTGTCCTGTGTGCTGCGCATATGACAGCGAACGCAATGTGCGCAATGTGAATCGCGTTAAGTGAGGGTCTGAGATGTGCAAATTTGCTCGGTTTTGATTATTGAGTTTTTTTTTCTCTGTGCCCTATACTCTAGATGTCTCGCGGGAACTGCTGAGTCACTAAACCAGCGCAGGACTGTTGGGTTTGCCAGCCTCTAACTAGCTTTTAGGCTTATTAGCATGGTCGTGATTTCAATACCATCAATATACGGCAGCACAGGCTCTCTACAATGAATGAAACCAATATTTACCTCCGCGCTTAGAATGTTTGACTCTGATTGCATGACTGATAATTTGAAAGTTTTTTCTGCAGTGTATCTGCCAACGGTAATGAATGGCTGCTGACAATGTATTCGTCGATTTTCAGCGCACACTTCGGCCGCAGCAAGTCGACAACAGATGCGGCGGCGTGAAAGAACGCTCAGAAGATTTTTCTGCAGTTTTATAGTTAGTAACGATATGAATTGAATCTTTTATTCATATTATTTTATGAACGCCAAGCTACACTGGAAACGAGGAGTAGAAATGCACAACCGGAAGAAACGTGCAGTACATATCCCATCAATGCAGTCACCTCCCTTTAGCGTTTGCTTACATCCATGATCTCTGAAATCTTTCGATGGATTGAGTATGTCAGTGCAATCGCAGCAGGTGCCGGAAAACTAGGTACTAGTGCAGAAGTATGCAAAGGGCTAATTTGCAGAGCTACCAATTGTCGCAGGATCGTACATTCAGACTACCGAATGGTGGGCTCATTACGAATCGCCAATAGCTGTTGGGCAAAACCAAGCATTTGCGCCAGATAGAAGGCGCCTTGACCACAGCAACTTTTCATTATTCTCGTTTCAGTAGTAGAACGTCTCTCGTTTCGCATCCACGTACATCAAGGCTGATATAATACATATGACATTCGTAAACTTGACTCAACTAAATGTGGCCCCGCCGCGGCGGCTCAGTGGTTACGGCGCTCGGCTGCTGACCCGAAAGACGCCAGTTCGTTCCCGGCTGCGGCGGCTGAATTTCGATGAAGGCGAAATTCCAGAGGCCCGTGTACTGTGCGATATCAGTGCACGTTAAAGAACCCCAGGTGGTCGAAATTTCCGGAGCCATTCACTACGGCGACCCTCATAGCCTGTGTTGCTTCGGGACGTTAAACCTCAATAAACCAAATCAACTAAATGTGCACCATAAAAGTCACAAATGTGAAGTGAAACATCGCGCTCAACTTATTCACATTCTTATGCTTCCCCAACCATTGCTTCACCACTCATGCGGGCGAGGTGGCGTTCTCTCCCGAAGTATTACGTACATTTGGGACGATTGGTAATGCATTGTCAACTAGCTTAACTGTCCACATTGCTGCAATGAGCGCTTGTGTTGTCCGTTCTTTTCAACTTCTTTCGTCTTTTTGAGGCGGTGTGTTTTACGGGGTCTTCGTTCCTTTGTCAAGCCGAAAATCAGCTTACTTCGGCATCTCTCTGGTCCTTTATCTGTGCTGGCGCCACTAAAACACCAATCCAGTTCACGATTCGAAAACCATCAACGCTTGCTGCCTTTACGACCTGTTAGAAACGCAGTATGAGCCATCTACGGTAGGCAGTATGAGCCATCTACGGTTCGAAGTACATGTGATCAGTTTTGTAGCGAGAGCTACACTACTCCAGCCGCTTCGCAAGTATCAGCAGGGCTGATACTTGCGCATGCGCGGAGCTGATCACCAGCTGTGCGCATGCGCGGAGTGACGTCACAGCCCGCAGCTGGTGTGTGCGCCGCGCGCCTCGCAGCTGGGCCGACAGCGGAGCAGACGCCGCCCGCCTGCTCAGTTGTGCGCAAGTTTCTCTACTTTATTGACCACCGGAGAGTCTTCATTAGTGTAAACAATAAAGTTCAAGCAGTTACGTAAACCATGTGCCTTACTTTCAAGCGAAACCTAAGCGTAACCAGGGGTGTGTACCTCTCGCTACTCTACCAGGTTTAACCTGAGCTAAACCGCAGCCAATTTTTTACATTCAAAGAAAATAAATAATCTAGGTTCAGAAAGTGGTGCCTCATAGCAAGCTTACACGTGTTGATTCACTGTCGCTAGCTCATGCTCATCAAGTAAATGCGACAATTTCGGCGTCACAACGTCACTGACAAGATTCCTTAAATAAACAGCGGTGTTTGGAATGGAGCATCTATCTATAAGAATTATTCAACAATTTAGCAGCGTTGTTGAAAGCGATTTCAACTTTGTGTTGGCATATTTACAGGAATAATCAAAACTGCTGAGGTATACGTTTCATAATGACTATTAATAACGACATTTCAGCCAATTCATAAAGAGTATAAAGAGGCATTTCAGGCAATAGGCGCAATTTTTGCTGCTTATACATGGTGAGGGACTTCTATAAAGAAGAGCACTGACTGATGTGGGTTCGCATGGTTGTGTATAAGCCTCTCTTTTAATTTATAAAATAGTTTACGATATTTTTACTAGTGAAAAGATAGTAGTATATTACTGCGTATTCTTCGCTTGATAAGAAGCAGTGTGTCGAACAGAAAGTTCTCGAAAAACTTTAGTCGAAATCCAGTTAATATGTATTCTATATAAGAGTTCCTAAGTTATTTATACTTAGCTACTTATATTAGGAAAGTCATGTAGCTGCAAACCGATGAAACAAAGGGTTGTTTTGAAATGTTATTCTCATTTTTAGAGTTTCTTAATCATTATCATAAGTCACTTCACACTGAAAAATTCTTGCTCAAAAATTTTTTCAGCCTAACTTTCCTTTCAGTTCAACGTTTCTAAGGAACGGAACATTCGCAAGCATACACCTGCATAATTACTGACAAGATTTTGAACAATCCGATTAAGTGTAAAAAGAAGCGGACCAACAGCGGATCTCTCTCAAAAGCCGAAATCAGCAAGAACATGGCCGCATCCAAGAACATGCTCGCATCCATGCTAAATATCAGTTTATTCTATTGATCAAATTATTAAGTGTTGTTTCCCTCTTAAGTTGCTGTTACGTTTTTCCCTATGTCCTGTACTATGAACATCAGCACTTATCTTACTGATCCTATTCTCAAGCACACATTCACTACTGCAAATAAGCACTTTATTTTAAGTTGCCGTTCAACCGTTCGTTCACTCATTCCTGACATCGCGCCCAACGCGATTGCTTTAGATTTATCAAATTTTTTCAAGGTCCCTTTTTTAAAAGTTTTCTTATGCATCCGAGACTTGCCGCCGATTGATAATCTCCAAACTTTTTCTGGTGTGGCATTGTCTGTCCTTCAGAGGACATACAAATTTTCGAGCTGGAAACCTGAACCAACGCGGTAGATGGTCCTACGCGAGGAGTTTAATACCGCTCTTTTTGTTTTTTGAACATGGTTAGTGAAAAATTGAAGTCCATTCTCGCAGTTCCTGCTGCTGTTCGTCGATCAGGATCAGAATGCCTCCTATTCTATATTAGCTCAAATGAGAGACCGAAGCCCCGTTGTCTAGAGTCAGGGAGAAGGGTCTTTGTCCCAATGTAATTGTTGCACAAACTTTTTTGTGAGAGCTGTGTTGATTGCTGTGATAATCCTAAGTGGCAGCGGTCAGGGAGGCCCCCCTGAAAGTCGAAAGAAGTTAATGTGGGAGATTGGAATGTGCCTTAACTGCAGAGGTCAAGTGCTTTGATGGTGCAAAGTCAGTTACACTGCCTCCAAAAAGGGAAGGAATGAAGTGCACGATCAAATTCGGCGTGATCCCTCTGACCTTCATTGCTTATCACTGTACATAAACAAGATATGGGAACCTGGGCAAACAGAACCTTAATAATCGTAGCGCCATTAAAGTCAGCTTGGTGCTTTAAAAGGGCGTCTGAAACAGCACAGCATGAATTAAACATTTTGCCTTTTCTTTCAATAACATGAGTTGCGCAGTATTTGTACATATGATTGAATGCCGTTCTCGCAGTCTTTAGTCTCATCATTGCTTCAGAGGGACCATGATCTCTTGAACCAGTTGCTCAAGTTTGCTTTGAACAATTTGTTCCCCAGTAGCTTTCGGCCTACGGCAAGCTTGTGCATGATCAGGGTGGATATTGGGGTGATTTGCTTAGATATGACGAAACTTGTAGCTCTTGGACACAAGTACAGAACGGGCACCCATGTTGTCTTCCTTCTACTGCCCTTGTCTTCAAGCACTGCAAGTGCCATTTCCGTCTCTGTATGCTATCTGAAAGAAATTAACTTATGGCTTCTGAAATTAAAACATGGTGATATTGAGACGCTGAAGCCTTCGTCCCGGTTAACGTAGTTGTCAGTTCAAGCTCATTGTAACGCTGCTAAGCACGTATTGCAGCTGGAACAGCTTTATTAAGCTTATCCCAACAGGAATTCACTGAAGGCACTTTATTGCTCAAAGTACAGCACAACACGCACTCGTTTAAGACTCGTTAACCAAAAAATATCCGCGCTCATTTCTGTTTTTTTCTGCTTCCCCGAGTTCTCATCATTGTGGTTCGGACTGTGTGACTTGGGAACTCCGGATGCTGAGCCGGAGTTCCCGGGTTCGAACCCGGCCTTGTCGACGGCGTTTCGATGAAGGCGAAACACGAAAAGCGCCCGTACGCTGTTCGATGTCAGTGCACGTTAAAGGTCCCCAGGTGGTCTCAATTATTCCGGCGACCTCCACTACGGCAACTCTTCCTTTCTTCTTTCACTCCCTCATTGACCGTTTCCTTTCGGCGCTATTCAGGTGTCTACCGAGATGTGAGACAGTTACTGCGCCATTTCCGTCCTCAAAAATCAATTTTCCAGGCCGCGCAGATTGAGGGATACGCTAATGATTTATATTAGGAGCGCAGGTTTAAATTAGGGGAACATAATAGTGCTTCGTTCCAGATCTTCAACGCATTTTTTTTTTATTTTCAAGGGTGTACATAATTTCCCCTTCTTTTCAGCCCTAATATTGCCTAAACGACCAAATTTCCGTTCTTCTTAGAAGAGAAAGGTACGCGATGAAAATACACAAGACCGGCAACTTGCACACTGAAAAAGATAAATGCTCTTTTTCAGCTATAAAAATTCTCGTTCCGTTCGCACACCTACGATGGCTTCATTTCGTAATATCTTTCTTCCAATAATCAACTGAGTTCCTTTTCTCTACAAATCAGTGCATTTCCTCTGAAATTTCTGCCCTTTCATTCCTATGGTCTAATATGGTACTTACAAGTAAACTGTCCAGGAAGAGGCACTAATGATCCGTCGAACCAAAAGGTATATATAGGAAGATGGTTTGTTACGTCATGCATTTTTAAGGTGGGCGTTGACTTGCTGATGATGGATGATTTTAATTTTTCTGCGCATCGCGTTAGTGTTTTCTTCATTTGTTTCGTTTGTCTTGTACTATTGTCGGGGCCGGTATTATTGATGATAGCATTAGCAAGGCATCTGTATGTTTTTTAGCAATCCATTGTGCTCTGAAAAACAAGACCTGCACTGCCTGCAAAAGAATGCAGTGTGAAAGTCATCCACTTCACCCTTCTAGGAATTTTCGCTCCACGTTTATACGTTTTGGCCCAAACATTAGCAGTTGCTAAAGAAAGCCTAAAGAATGGCGTATGCTGGGCTACTTGACGAAATATGGAGCTAGGAGAGTTCTTTGTGGTGGAAGGCATGTTTTCTAAAGTACAGCAAAAAGTGATTTTTTTTTAGCTTTAATACCCGCAGTTATTGGGAGCTGTGGAAAGAAAAATTATGGCAGAGTTACCAGGGGTAAACTAAATTCCAGCGGCAGCAGAATGATCTACCCGGTTAAAATGGTTTTTGCTCAAAGTTTCTTATGAAGTTCAGGGTTGTTGCCTATACTTTGGTTTCGCGTTGGCACCTCTGCCTCCTTTTTGGGAGCACGCACTTTAGAATATTCGCACTGGACCCGTTTAGTATACTGCGCCTTCCGTTATATAATGTTTCTCCTCAATGTCGTGCCGACTAATATTTCTATACGGCCCGTGCACACTCTTGCACGGCAAGTTGAGCCTTCGTGGGCTCCGCCCGTTCACTGAGACCCGCATGCCTATCATTTCGTAAAACGTTACTAAAGCAGTTTATTGGACAATCGGCTTAAAATTTCTACCTCTTCACATCAACACATCGCCACATAAAGTCTAGAGGGGTAAATAGAAAGGTGATAAGGCTTGATCTCGCACGCTCCTGACCCTGTCTCTACGCCAAGCTTTATAGAGTCACAAATAAGGGTCACAGCGATCGCTACAGACAGGCCATGGTCTTCTGTAGATTAATAAACAACCAAGTCACCTGTGATGTGCTGGCTATTAGAGATTAGAGAGAGAGATGCGCCGGTATCATGTATGCATGATGTTTATAAAGTTATTATTATTATTTAATCAAGTCTTTAACACTAAGCAAGTTGCGCAGATCTCTGTTCCGAGTAGGTTCCTCAAGGGAAAGGGGGACTGGCACAGCCTCTCTAATACCTGGTTGGGCCTCTGTGGGAAAACAGTGGGCACAGTACCAATCACCTGCCCCTGCTTACGACAACAATGGGTTCTATATCAGCGTGTCAGGTGCTAGCTCGGAGAACATTAGCCCACCCAGTCCCCACTGGTACCTTTCCGTGTACTTGAGGGCAGATGCGATGTAATTTGGGTTTTATGCAAGAAAAATCTCAGCTAAAATAAAATGAGCTGCCCTCATAAAACGACTGCTGGCATTACAGGCGCTGTGGCGGTACTGGAAGGCTGGCTTACCGGCATGCTGCCAACACCGGTCTTCTGTCGCGTAGTTGAGGTGAGACGCAACGCAAATGTGAGGTTTCCGGAGGAAAGCAGGCTACCTTGAATGACGGTTCCCGCTCTGATAATTCGCAGGTCGGACATGGGTCATGGCGGGTGTAAATGGGGGCGTGGCTGCTTGCTATCATACATGCTATTTACTATTCTTCTAAATTGAAGTATACATGCTCACAAGTTACTCTTATGGACCAGTTGTGTAAAAATTGAAACGTATTTTATCAATTACTAAAAATTAGTGTTCGCCTCTCGTAGCAGCGTACTATCACGATGAAAAGAAACGCTAACACAGAGGAGGCTAGGCGCTCCCCTGTTCGCATTTGTTTTAAACACGCTTTCACTTCGGTGGTAGCAAAACGATGCAAGAGTTGGCCGTGACGCAATCGAGGACGACCTTAACGTCTTTTTCTCACCACCAAGGTAAAAGCGCCATCGAAAAGAAATTCGAGCAGCGGAGCGCGTAGGCGCCGCACTGTTCGCGTTTCTTTCCATCGTGATAGTATACACTGTGAAAAACGACCGCATCATACGTACCAATACCGGCACTCCCTTAGACTGCCGTAGGTTACCTGCGGCTCTCCGCACTACGTTATAGCTTGATAGTTAGTTGATTTATTGGGGTTTAACGTCCCAAAGCAACACAGGCTATGAGGGGCGCTGCAGTGAAGGGCTCCGGAAATTTCGACCACCTGAGGTTCTTTTACGTGCACTGACATAGCACAGCACTCGGGCCTCTAGAATTTCGCCTTCATCGAAAGTCAGCCTCCACGGCCGGGATCGAACCCGCGTCTTTTGGGTAAGCAGCCGAGCGCCGTAACCACTGAGCCACCACGGCGGAATAAAAGCCTAGTTTGTGCGCTTTAGACCCAATTTGATCGGAAAAATGTGTGCTTGCCACGTATTGGCTTAGAGTAGACAGCGCACGTTGCCGATATTCCAGTACTGGTGCAAAAAATTTCTGGTAGGCTGCTCAGGCTTGAATTATATATGAAAACGTAGAAGTATATATGAAAACGTAGAGTGTGCAAAGAAAACAGATGGCCTTTTGGCAGCCCAAAACCTAGCCAAACGGGCCCGCTGTGGCGAATATTTGGTCAATCCCAGATTGGGTTTGCCTTCGTTGAACCCGCTTCGCTCATTGAAAAAATTTGCGCAGAAAAAACGTGTGTATCCGAGAAAAAATTGAAGGTCTATTTTTGTAGTTTGGCCAAATGCGTATCACTTCTGTTTTCACTTTGGTTTCAGTGTTTGGATTCAATTTTCATGAATGGGAGTTGGTCGGATAATAATACTGGGTTAAAACCCATACATGCCATTCTCTACATTCACAGATCCCTCAGAGTCCGGTGGGGCTTGCGAGAGCCAGGTTGTTTTATTGCGGTAGATATATATTACTGTAGGTTTTGCCTCGTTCCCCGGTCGGTAGGGACGGATGACCTTGAACAGCGTTGCTTCAGCCGCGCTGCGCCAGATGGCAGCGCCGTCGGTGCCGCTTGGCAGCGGCTCGAGCAGTTCGCTCTGTCTACGACAGATGGCGCCCCTAGGAGGTCCGCCACTTCTTGCCTTTGAAGGCCGCCGTTAGCAGCATTGGAGCGCAATGCATTGAGGGCATTCGAATGATATCGTTTAAGCAATTAGCCTAATTTCTAGTCAGACCACATAAATAAATAACGCCGAGCAGGACATTGGTGGTCGTCCTCCAAATCACGTGATACATTACGTCACACCACGTGACACGATGACGTCACGCCAGTGGAGAAATGGGGGCCCACCTCGCGCCGTCGCTGTGGTTGTGCGCCTCCAAATCACGTGATACATGACGTCACACCACGTGACACGATGACGTCACGACAGTGGAGAAACGGGGGCCCACCTCGCGCCGTCGCTGTGGTTGTGCGCCTCCAAATTACGCGCACACGATCATGCCACACCACGTGACACGATGACGTCACGACAGTGGAGAAACGGGGGCCCACTTCGCGCTGTCGTTGTGGTTGTGCGCCTCCAAATTACGCGACACGATGATGCCACACCACGTGACACGATGACGTCACGACAGATCGCCGTCACGCGCTGGGAGAGGGAGAACGATGCCATCGCACAGACGCCGGAATGTCCTCGAGCGGCATTCCCGCGCATTTCGAACGCGCGTTCACACTCGGTGTAGGTGAAACGCTCGCTCCCCCGGGCAGGCGGACGCGGCTTCCGTCGCAATCCAGGCGCTCACCCAACGCGCGTCTCGGGTTTAGTCGGCGTTCCGCTGTAGCCATGCCGTTGTCTTCCCCCACGACGAAGGCTTCTAGTGGTTGTATTCAAATGACCAAGTATTCAACCAAGGAAAGCCATGTATTACCAAGCCTAGCCATCAATATGCTTCGCATCTGACTAGGCTTGGCCTTAGCTAAGCCTCAGCCATTTTTTGGAATGAACAAACGCGCGTCTAGTGAATACGGTGTCTTTGCTCACTCCCATCTTACTCCCTTCCGGTTACAGCGAGGTTCAGTTGTCCACCGAGATATGCGAGACAGATACATTTCCTTTCCTCAAAAACCAATTTAGCGACGAGCAAAGCGTACAGCCGAACGGGCGATGGCGTCCTGAGGACTCCCTGGCAGCGTGGTATGGTCACGCGATCAATATGGCGGCGCCTATGCTCCCGCGCTGTAACGCGTCTATAAATGCGCGCTTGCCTTGGCGTGAATGCTATGCAGTCCTGTAAGAAGTGGCGGCGACAGGAAGAAGGGAGAAAGCGACAACCTGCGCAAGTGACAACAGAACAGTGTGAAGAACGTCTTGCAAAGCGTCGTGGTAGGGATGCAACTCGGCGAAGGCAACGCGCCGAAGAATCGCCAGAAGAACGCGCGCACCATTGCTAACATAATTTACCGGTTTAACCAGAGCTAAGTCACTGCCAATTTTTTTGTAGAGCAACTTCCCGCAACCAATTAGTGATTGAACTTCCACCTGCTACGGTGCGGTGGGCATTTTTCTTGTGTGTTTATATGTGTATATATATATATATATATATATATATATATATATATATATATATATATATATAAAAAGTTACAGTATGTAAAGTTACAGTACCAGTTTTTCACTCCTCCTATTTGATTATTCAGTCCATATATATAGATTAACTTTTTAAATATAGCTTGAAACGTTCAGGCGTCAATAAAAAATTTGTGTAGGTCCACAAATATTGTCCAACCCAGGCACTTTGAACGAGATAGACTTAGCGTGGCCGTTTTTATTCGGGAAAAACAAAAGCCCGCGGAGTTTGAAAGATAGCACGTGACAGCGCGCTCCGTGCGCCCGGATGCGCCGCGCTTACAGTGCTCTCGTCCGGGGTTTTGTAAAAAACGTCACCCGCTTCGCGCCTCTCTTGCTGCCAAAAACAGGGCTTTGGGTTGTGCTTGGTTCTAAGATAAGCGCCAGTGGCATCGGGCGGCAATTGAAAAAAAGCGCGGCTCCTGTCTTTCAGCGTAATTCACACGACGCTATCAGGCTTGTTACACGCGTCTTTGTTTGTTGGGATCTTGGTCCCAAATTCAAACTCATGAGATTGTCAACGTTCTTCGGCACGCATTCTGCTAACGTGAGAGCGCAATTAACGCCGCAGAAACGGGAGCAGCTCTTTCTTTCAATTGCCGCCCGTACCCACTGGCGCTTATCTTGGAACCAAGCACAATGCGAAGCCCTGTTTTTGGCAGGAGGAGGGACGCGAAGCGGGTGATGTTTTTATAAAGCACGGATGAAAGCGCTGTAATCGCGGCGCATCCGGGCGCACGGAGCGCGCTGTCTCGTGGTATCTTTTAAACTCCGCGGGCTTTCGTTTTTTTCCGAATGAAAACGGGCAAGCTAAGTATATGTTGTTGGAAATGCCTGGGTTGGAATATATTTGAGGAGCTCCACAACTTTCCTATTCACGCCTGAACATTTCAAGCTATATTTAAATAGTTAATTTATTTATCTCGACTAATTATTCAAATAAAAAATTCAAATTAAAGATTGGTGCTGTAAGTTTAGATAAACCTTAACAATATCCACGTGATTTCAGTTGTGAAGAGTGCTAAGTATTTTTATAAACCTTGGTACAATTAGCTGGGATGCCCTGTATAACCGCAATATGCATGTTATCTTTGATGGTGACCTGGAAGCATGGAATATGTACACAAAGCGTTGAACACAAAGCGATGAGCCCGATGTAGAAGAAATATAACTCAGAAGTATTTTTATCTGGGCGTGTTGGTTCACAACTTTTCTGGGGCACAAAGGGGCGCCATAACCCATGTTCCCCTGCTCACCTACCCATGTCCCCCCCTGCTCATCGCAAGCATTGTGACCACGACTTGCCAAGCCAGGCTACTTGGGTTCTACCAGCAAAAATGGCCTCATACCAAGTGAGGTAACTGGCCCGTTCGATCTTTTCAAGCCGTCCATTGGCCACGGCAAAAGAGTATGCAAGATACTCCGGTCTGAACTATGGAACCAAGTGAGGTTACTTCAAGATCTTCTACGTGCGGCATGCTATGCCCAAAACCAGGAGTCTTTTATTGCGCCCCTGTGTCCCCCAGAAAAGTCATGAACCAACAAGCCCAAATACAAGAACTTCTGAGGTGTCCACTGTTCCAAGTTATGCAACTTTCCTGATTTCCAAGCTCCCGCTCCATTAGTCTCACAGCTTAAAGCGCAACTAAAGTGTCCACTGCTGGTTATAACAGATAACCGCGACGGTGACGGCGACGCCGCGAAACGCAGAACCGGCTGCCAAAGACCTGCGCTCTAAAAAATATGTAGACTACGTCACTCGACTCTAAACAACCCTCACCTAGTATATACATCAGCACTTGCGTGATTCTGAGTTGTGCCGTCCTCGCGATCATCAAGCTGTTTCTTTATCTTCAGAACTTTTAAATCGATACACGGGTCAACTTATGCCTGCAATAAACCAATTCCTGTGAACTGCTTTCACGGACAAGATTGAACTTCATGGTCGTTTTTACAGAGTATAAATTTCAAACAGTTCAAAGAAATATTATTCAAAACTTTTCCTCAATGCGCGCATACCGTATCTTTTTATTGACCTATTTAGCTGTTTCTTAGTATTAAAGAATAAATTTCATGCAATACTTTGTTACATATGGAACTGTGTTTTACTTGCATGCTGTACCCATATTTCCAGTCATGATTTATTACCTTTGACTCTGGACCATCTTCCCTTCTCATCCGTACACTCTCATATATTGCCCCTACAGTTGTCCTCAACGGCACATGGATGACGATGATGTTTCGGACTGTACATTATATGATTTTCTAACTGAAGCTGACATTCACTGCCTCTGCGTTGTGACCATTTCCGATCGAAAAATGTTCGTCTCTTTTGGAGCAGCGCTCTGAAGAGTTTAGGCATTTAATCATCCTGGTAGTTTAAATGCTATATGTCTGAAACTTTGAAACTCCCCAGTTTAAGGCTGAGCTGAAGTTTAAAACTCTCAGAAACTTCATAAGATAGCCTTGAACTGGTAGTTTCTGAAGGTGGAATATTACAACAATGGTTAAAAATCAGTGGCAAGAAAGTTAAAATGAAAAATTTTGTGAAATACGCCGGCTTAAGATTTTTCGATGAAGGGAAATATTGAGTTAGTTCAGATGAAATCTTATTATCCAGGCATTTATGGTAGGTCCATATTCTGCGTTTCTATTTGCAACAAAAAACCCCTGGGTCGATTTGAAAGTCGTTGAAGTTCGCAAGGGTGAAGATAGCTAGATAACAGAAGATGCATTGTTGAGCTTTTCCTTCGATAGCTTTTTTCCGGCTGCGTTAATGCTTTAGGAGCAGCTTGTGTTAAAGCTTTTTTGAGATTCGTGTGTGTTGACAGTAAGAGTAGTCGATAAAAAGGCCGTATATGTAAATTTCGTGGAATTTTAGAACAAACTTTGTTTGCAGGCACTGAATTATCTCTGTTACCAAAAGGAGTGCGATTTCAATCATAAGCGCCTCTCTGGTTCTCTTTATTTAGTTGCATAAAGTGACGCTAAGTATCAGATTAAAAGGAAATGTTTCGGAGAACGCATTGAACAGGCAATGTAATTAGGAGACGCTTACTATTCACGTTTATTCATAAAATATAAAAAAGCTATCTGATAAAAAATGTGCGCCTTTTGCAGGGGTGATTTTACCGCACACTGTAAAACTTTCTGCTCCTTGCGTTTGATCAGTGGAACTCTATCGTACTAACCTTTTATTGTTATCTTTATTTAGGACTGCTTCACCAGTTTTAAATTCGATTGATAACTACGCATTCCTTCCTTTATTCTTACGTGCCATGGGTGCAGTTTTCCAGTGAATAAAAAGCTGCTTTCATCACAGTTCGAATAGTTACCCTTAGCCTTGCACAAGCTAAATCTTCGCCGAAGCCGAGTATCTCGTTTTCTAAACATCTGTGGGCAACTTCACCAATTCAGAAACGGGAAAACAACTGTATGAAATACCATCAGTGTGAGGTGGAGTGTACAGCTGCACAGATTTTATGAAATGATGCATTAGCAGCTTCAGCCTGAATCTCTCGCCGAGCAGCAATTCATGTTGTTACTGGAAACATGTAGAAAACAATCAGACATCGTTGTTTGTGTGCGACATAGCATAGGTCATCCCCATGGAATGGACGAGAGTATTGTTTTCCTCACGATACATCTTATCCTGAGGAGGCTGTCACCTCTGCGCCGCTTCTAAACCAACACTGTGATATTTCAAAGCGATACAAGCAGTTCTAGATGACGGATACACTAGCGGCAGCTTCTCTGTACTGCGGGTGCTGCATGGCAACGCCCTTGCCAAAAGTAGCCGGGTTGCATGGTTTGCTTCTCAATCGTATAGTAGACCGCTTATTCCACCTACCGAGCTATAACTCTCTTTAACGGGAAGGGGACGCTTGTGCTCGCCTTTTAGGATCATTTAATGTTTAGAGAAGTCATTAGGGCTCTGATAATCGAATGAGAAGCAAGATCATGCAGCCTAGTTTCTTCTTGCAAACAGAATATATTGCAGCGTGCAACGCGAAATAGAACACCGGAGCTGAGACGACAAAACTGCGGCGGTCCGTCAGTGGCCAAGCGCGCGAGCGAGAGCGAACTAACTTCTTCCTCTTCTCGTGCATGCACTACTTCTGTCTCTACGAATGCATGTATCACTGCCCCCCTCTTCTGCAGCATCGACACGATGCGGCTAGGAGAGAAAAGACACCGAAAGGGGAGAACACAGCTGCAGTGAACCGTTAGTTCAGTCAGGTAGCCGGTCGTGGTAAGGCTTCATGCGAACAACGTGTACGACTTCAGTTCGGTGCGACCGGCGCGGTGAACAGGCTGTCGGGGCGGGAGCAACTGCATAAGTCACATCACTAATGCGGCGCACTACTTCGCAAGGGCCGAAGCATCCGCGCAGCAGCTTTTCAGAGAGCCCGCGGCGATGAACAGGTATCCAAATCCACACAAGGTCGCCGGGAGCATAACTGATGAAACGGCGTCCACAGTTGTACCTAGTGGCGTCAACCTCCTGTTGACGGTGGATGCGCCGGCGGGCCAGTTGACGCGCTTCCTCAGCACGCTGAACGAAGGTATCTACGTCGATGTCAGCGTCAGAGTCGCAGTAAGGGTGAACGGGCAACATAGCATCCAATGGAGTGGTCACCTGGCGACGCAAGACAAGCTGAAAGGGGGTCAGTCGCGTGGTTTCCTGCAGGGCGGTGTTGTACGCAAACGATACGTACGGCAGAATGGCGTCCGAAGTTCGATGCTCGACGTCAACGTACATTGATAGCATGCCGGCTAGGGTGCGGTTGAGTCGCTCTACCAACCCGTTTGTCTGCGGGTGATACGCCGTACCACGTCGGTGGCTCGTGTGCGTCAGAGTCATCACGGACTTGGTTAAGCGGGCCGTGAAAGCAGTTCCCCGGTCTGTAACACGGAGGGTGCTCCACGACGCAAGACAATGTTGTGGACGAAGAACTGCGCCACTTCAGCAGCAGTGCCTTTGGCAAGAGACGTGGTCTCAGCGTACCGTGTGAGGTAGTCAGTCGCAACGACTATCCAACGCTTTCCAGACGAGGACTTCGGAAATGGACCAAGGAGGTCCATGCCCACTTGATGGAAAGGGGTCTTCGGTGGATCGACGGGGTGAAGAAATCTGGCCGGTTTCAATGGAGGAGTCTTGCGTAGTTGACATTCACGGCAGGTTTTGACGTAGGCCCGCACCGATGGGAGTAACCTGGGCCGATAATACTTTTGTCTAATGTGCGCGAGTGTACGGCTGACTCCAAGGTGGCCGGCGGATGGTGCATCATGACAGGCACTCAAGATCTCATACCGCAGCTGTGCTGGTACGACAAGTAGGAACACTTCCTCGCTGTTGGAAAAATTGCGCTTGTAGAGAATACCAGACCGTAAAGTGAAGGTCTGAAGCCCTCGAAGAAAAACAAGCGGAATGGGAGCTTCACTGCCTTAGAGGTAATCGATGAGCGGCGCCAACTCCGTGTCCGCCCTCTGAAGCTGCGCCATTTGGGTGGTACTAACAGAGTCCAGGGAAGGAAAATCATCGGTGGTTTCTTCGGTATTGATTGGGATAGGCGCGCGCGACAGACAATCGGCATCCTGATGCTTACGGCCAGACTTGTAAACTATTGTTAAGTCGTTTTCTTGCAAGCGTAAGCTCCATCTAGCCAAGCGTCCTGAGGGGTCTTTGAGGCTCGCCAGCCAGCATAAGGAGTGGTGGTCGCTTACCACACGGAAGGGTCGTCCGTAGAGGTACGGTCGGAACTTGCAAATGGCCCATATCACTGCCCAGTACCTCCACCAAACTGTAGCGTGCAACGCGAAATAGAACTCCGGAGCTGAGACGACAAAACTGCGGCGGTCCCTCAGTGGCCAAGCGCGCGAGCCAGAGCCAACTAACTTCTTCCTCTTCTCGTGCATGTACTACTTCTGTCTCTTCGAATGCATGTATCAATATATTGCCTTTCGTGTTTAGGAGGGCCACTGGCCTTTCGTCAACCACAGGCCGAGCCTGCGCATGCCATACCAAGTGCTGATTTCATAGTGGATAGTATACTGATCGTTCTGCGCATGCAAATCTGGGCCATCGGTCTTCCAAATAAATTAAATGGCAATGATAAGCTGACACCATTAAGTATTGACCAAAATGTTGCCTCAGACGGAACAAGATGAGTGTTAAGCTTTTCACTGCCACTGCGTTCAGCTAAAACACATCTCAAAGGATTTTTAACGCATTGTTGTTTTGCTTGAACCGGTTTTTCCTCCCCACCCATGACGATGGGACTGAATATAAGAAAACTTTGTTCAACAGCAGAGGAAGACCTACAGAGTGGGTGTGGCCCTTTGTCCAATTCATCAATGGCCCGGGCTGTCTTGCTAGCCCAGTTACCAGAGCTAGTGCGCGCATCTTCCCGGGCCGACGCTAATTCCCGCGAGGGGAGAGGCACCTGTGCTTCCTTGCTTGACCAGTCCGCGGGCCACAGTATGCCTCTCAATGCGGTGAGGCATGAATACGTAATGCGCGGGCCGTGGGCAAGCGGACCGTCGTGTGAATTGGCCTTAAAGGTATACTGAAGCGGTTTTAGAATTCGGTGAGTTTAAGGTTGCCGAATGTGCGAAACGTGCGCGTAAAGCCTGCGAAATCGTTTTGTTGTAGCATTTAAAATGGTGGTGTAATCGCCCAATAAAGTTGTCGTCGGCGTTCAGGCTTCTCTGAAGTGCACAGCGACGGGCAGAGGCCCCGATAATGACGTCACGTATGACGGCCCTACGTTTCCAGCGAAGAAACAGTTATTTCATGGAAGAAAACCGACGCCATGGAAGGTGAAGCTCACGATGCATTGTTTGGCGCCTTCTGACGACACATAGCAGTATGCAAGCGTAAGCAGCTGACATCTGAAATTTCGGCAACAAGGACGTTTTGGCGCTTTCTCTGCCTTATAAAATGAAATGGCCGTGCCCTATCTGCAGCGATCAACAATTCTTAGAAGCGGTGCATATACAGCTGGGTTGTGTTTACTTTCTCTGAAATAGACTTCGGACTAATGGACGACCGTGTGATGTGATATGGCAAAAAATAAATGGAACAATGGCATGTAAACTTACGAAATGCGTACACGTGATGCGGATAGTTGAAATTGAATTTTGTTGCTACGGTACCAAGGTAGAACATAAGCACTGTCTCTTGTGATCAGTACACAGCTACGACAGGAAACACGCTATGAATCGAGAAAACAAAAATACAGAACACAAATACACCTTAATATAGGTTAGGGGCCAACGTTGAAAGCAATCCTATGCCAAATGTCAAGAATGCGCATTTTTATTTTTTGCTCTTTGCTAACATACGTTTAAGAACTGTGCTGGCTCCTGAACAATAAGACCAGAAAGTCGTGTTGACACGTTTTAGCCCTGCTAAATGATGCTAAACGTATCGAGAAGGTGCATCAGAATACTCGATTGTGTTTCAGCTACGAATAATGCCAAAAACTATTAGTGGTAAAAATTTTTCTATCATTTCCTCTGCAAACTGCAGACCATACTTCGATTAAGGCAGGAAGGATTCAAACTAAAACCAGGGATACATGGAATATACAGTGCAGTAGCCGTAACCATGGCTAAACAAGATAGGCTTAGTTCAGTTTCCCTCTCGATCTTGTAGAGAGAAATTCTGTTGATGATGATCACTGAAGGATCCTTGACGTCTTACAGATTTTATATTGCTCAATCACGTTGTTAAGGGACTCTTCTGGAAAGGTTAACTTTTTAATAACAATTAATAAAGCAAAAAAAGATGCAAGCAAAGAGGAAAATTATGTACAACTGATTGACTCGCAGTTTTACGTTACAAAAACCAGCCCCCGGGCCCACCGAAATAGCTGGATTGAAAGTCTACGTTCCCGCCCTCGGTGGGGACCGTAACCAATCAGGCAACTCCCCAAACGTCCACCCAATAAATAATTGTGGAAAAGGAAGCATTACCTGTATATCGATCAGGAAAGGAAAACACAGCCAATCAACAAACACTCTACAAATATGTACGCCTACCAGCAATGAGATTTCGGAGAATTCTTCCGTCTTCCCGCGAGCCGCGGGAACATTTTCGCTTTCACACGGTGCTAGTTATTTCAACCTCCGGTTGACTCAGGTTCGCGGAAAGTCACGTCAAGGCCTATCTGTTCGGTATCGTCCCTGAAACTGTCTTCATGCCTGCAGCTAGCGTGGCAATGTCCTGTTGTCCACGCCTCAAGCTGTCAATGCACGCCGCTGTCGACATGGGACGAAATCCACACGATGTGACGCGGATCCGCCTCGCGGCACGAACGTGCACAACGGGATCCGACTCTGTCCCCCCCCCCCCCCTTATCACGCTGGGTAGCGAGTGTGATTCACCCCCTTCTCTGCAGTTGTGCGGAGGGCAGGAAAAAAACTAAATGGACATTCCTTTATCATAAACCCAGGCGCGGGAAACAATGTACAGTACCGCGAACTTCACTGGTTTGATTTTTTTTTCGATTGATAGTGTTGCATTAACAGTCCCAGCCATCTGTGGCGCGTGACAACATGGAAACTTGTACAGATCGCTCTATGCAAAATAGACTCTTAACGGTGTTTTGTGTTAGTGTCATGTGCTCTTTGCTGACGATGCGGAAAGTTAGGACGAAAGATTACGTCAAAGACCACTGTTAACAAGTATTTAAGGGAAAATTAAAGCTAAAATTTCGCCTCTCTGTAAACCATGGTTTAGTGTAAACCTGTAAAGCCGCAGTGCAGCCAGGCTCATCGAGTAAGTAAAATCCCCCCTCCCCCAACAAACGCATGAATCTTCGACAGGCGAAAGAGCAAATCTTTTCATGAACCTCCCAGCCCTGTGCCTCACCAACCATTCCAGCGGTAGAAACGCTACTCACTGTGCATCGGGCTACTAAGTAGCTCCACGCGACGATAGCAGCATCCCCGATTCTGGGCAATCGCACAAGTCGGGTGCTTACCCATGGCGTCGGCTTAGTTTCAATTTATTACCAAATATTGCGCCTGGAGACGTTCTACACAGCCC
Source organism: Amblyomma mixtum (assembly GCF_055824585.1). Classification (NCBI taxonomy): domain Eukaryota; kingdom Metazoa; phylum Arthropoda; class Arachnida; order Ixodida; family Ixodidae; genus Amblyomma; species Amblyomma mixtum. The sequence goes on along the minus strand of NC_143015.1, from coordinate 147,041,813 downwards.
CTCAAATGAAGCTTCACAACTTTTCTTCGACGCGTCACAACGCCGTTGGTATGAGGTCTCCGACAAACGTCCACCACTCTTACCACAATCGCACGCACCGCAATCTACTGCAACTGCGTGTTTTAACATGACTATCCTTGCATGCAAGATATGGATTGCCGTTGTAGCAGTGCACATTTGCAGGCATTCAAGACCAGGGAAGATGCGCAGAAGTGTTTGTACGGTAATCGCAAATAGCACGCTTTATATTACTCTCCGTGGTGAACCACTCTGTCATTGAGTCGTAAATTAGACAGTTGTAGATTGTGGTGCGTTGTTCTATACGGACTGTCTACATATATTTTGTACCCCCTGCTGTTGCACCTAGTGGAGCCAGGGATTCGTAGGAGACTAATTACCTCCTTTTGCCTGGCCTCACGGGCAGTACCTTCTAGTGCACATACAGTAGATCATAATCAAAAATCATAACCTTTCCTCGTAGTAAATTTGAGGAAGTAGATGCCTGGAATCGGGGATAGTCGCACATGTTACAATATTGGATCTAAGAGCTCGAACTCCTATCGCAGAACTTTTTTAGATGCTGGCACCGAAAGCTTCTAAGCACGCAGTCCCTAATTTTTCGAAAGTAGGCAAACCTCCACCCTTAGCGGTATGAAAATGCGCTCTGAAATCATCAATATTATCTCTCTGGTGAAAGCCAAATTTTTTTCAGTTACGTATTTTCCCGGATTGTAAAATAAGGCGCTGTACACTATGAAACAAAGCTTCTATTTACTGGAAATTTATGTTAAGTACCCCCCCCACCCCTCCATAATTGCTGTCCTTGTGAAGGGCGGGACACTTATATTCAGCTCAAAGAACTGCTTCTTCAAGCATGACCTAATTTCTTCCTTCTCCAGAATCGCTCTTTCATTTCTCACCGTCGTGATCATCAACACAAGGTCACAGTGCCTCATTGTAACACAGTGACATGTGCGCAATCATATTTTCCGCTAACCTCTAAAGAATGGAATTCCCTATCCGCATCATTAACTAGCATCACTGATTCAACTCAATTTAGAAGAATACTTACCACTCTGATTACATAATGATCGCTTTTGTATTTTATTGTAGTGTTGTGTTCTCCACCTACTAGTATTGTTCTTAAACTAGTTTATTAATCTCTTCCGAGTTAATTTTTCTCACTTCAATTTATGTTGCCTCAGTTGTTCTATAGTTTTGTATGAATTGTGCTTTGTTTATTTTTCTTGTTATCAAATGCCCTTCCCCTCTGAAATGTACTTTGTACCCTGAGGGTATCACAAATAAATAAATAAATAAATAAATAAATAAATAAATAAATAAATAAATAAATAAATAAATAAATAAATTTCCCTTTGGTCCAGATTTGTTGGGTATGAAACTGCCACACTTATTTTCATGCTTAGGTTTTTGTCCAACTTTCTCTCAACGTCCATCCATCTAATCTTGGTTTCACCTTTCTTCATTAAACCAAAATCTGTGAAATGTGCCCTGTCAGCGCACAGCGTTTATGGCAGTCTTCTAAAATAGGCTTGAGCCTACTGTAAAAAACGAAGCCATTTTTCACGCTGCCCCGTTTCAGCAGTGCTCACTATCTACACAAGCATTGTAGACATTGCCTGCAAGGAAAATAGATGTTTTGTTGAATTAAATATATCAGTTGAATTTAGACGAAAACAGCCATTTTTAACGCGCCTGTTCACGTTTCTATACGGCCTCTTGAAAAGTTGTTGATGTTAGTAATGCGGATATTACAGAGTAAATTATGGATGGCTCAAAAAATATTCCCAAGGCATAGGCAATACTTTCGAACAGATCGTAAAGTACAGACGAGAAACCCAACAACCGGAACAGTTTGCTTTAACTGGCAACCGAGATGATGAGAATCCAACAGAAGGATTATTTCTGTCCACCACCGAATAATCTATCGGAAAAGCAGTTGTAAATCCCTTCTTTGTAATAGAACTTAACTGAGAAAAGGGATACAGTGTTACCTGATTAAAAAAGGCCATTTGTTAGTTTTGCACCAGGGCCAATGTTTTGACACGATATTTAAGGCCACCTTGGAGCCTGGAGGCAGAATCAACTAGCGCACGTAAACCCTTAAATTTAAAATCAGTGATTCGGTAACAGTTCTAATGATCAGTTCGTTATTCTACCATTGGTTACGACTTTTCGCTAGTCTCTCTGTAACCGTTGCAGTCGATAATAGAGCGATTCTGGAGAAGGAAGAATTGAGGTCATGCTTGAAGAAGCAGTTCTTTGAGCTGAATATAAGTGTCCCGCCCTTCACAAGGACAGCAAATACGGAGGGGGGGGGGGGGTACTTAACATAAATTTCCAGTAAATAGAAGCTTTGTTTCATAGTGTACAGCGCCTTATTTTACAATCCGGGAAAACACGTAACTGAACAAAATTTGCCTTTCACCAGAGAGATAATATTGATGATTTCAGAGCGCATTTTCATACCGCTAAGGGTGGAGGTTTGTCTACTTTCGAAAAATTAGGGACTGCGTGCTTAGAAGCTTTCGGTGCCAGCATCTAAAAAAGTTCTGCGACAGGAGTTCGAGCTCTTAGATGCAACATTGTAACATGTGCGACTATCCCCGATTCCAGGCATCTACTTCCTCAAATTTACTACGAGGAAAGGTTATGATTTTTGATTATGATCTATTGTATGTTCACTAGAAGGTACTGCCCGTGAGGCCGGGCAAAAGGAGGTAATTAGTCTCCTACGAATCCCTGGATCCACTGGGTGCAACAGCAGGGGGTACAAAATATATGTAGACAGCCCGTATAGAACAACGCACCACAATCTACAACTGTCTAATTTACGACTCAATGACAGAGTGGTTCACCACGGAGAGTAATATAAAGCGTGCTATTTGCGATTACCGTACAAACACTCCTGCGCATCTCCCCTGGTCTTGAATGCCTGCAAATGTGCACTGCTACAACAGCAATCCATATCTTGCATGCAAGGATAGTCATGTTAAAACACCCAGTTGCAGTAGATTGCGGTGCGTGCGATGGTGGTAAGTGCGGGGGACGTTTGTCGGAGACCTCATACCAACGGCGTTGTGACGCGTCGAAGAAAAGTTGTGAAGCTTCATTTGAGGGGCTGTGTAGAACGTCTCCAGGCGCAATATTTGGTAATAAATTGAAACTAAGCCGACGCCATGGGTAAGCACCCGACTTGTGCGATTGCCCAGAATCGGGGATGCTGCTTTCGTCGCGTGGAGCTACTTGGTAGCCCGATGCACAGTGAGTAGCGTTTCTACCGCTGGAATGGTTGGTGAGGCACAGGGCTGGGAGGTTCATGAAAAGATTTGCTCTTTCGCCTGTCGATGATTCGTGCATATGTTGGGGGAGGGGGGATTTTACTTACTCGATGAGCCTGGCTGCACTGCAGTTTTACAGGTTTACACTAAGCCACAGTTTACAAAGAGGCAAAATTTTAGCTTTAATTTTCACTTAAATACTTGTTAACAGTGCTCTTTGATGTAACCCTTCGTCCTATCTTTCCGCATCGTCAGCAAAGAGCACATGACACTAACACAAAACACCGTTAAGAGTGTATTTTGCATAGAGCGATCTGTACAAGTTTCCCTGTTGTCACGCGCCACAGATGGCTGGGACTGTTAATGCAACACTATCAATCGAAAAAGAAATCAAACCAGTGAAGTTCGCGGTACTGTACATTGTTTCCCGCGTCTCGGTTTATGATAAAGTAATGTCCATTTAGTTTTTTCCTGCCCTCCGCACAACTGCAGAGAAGGGGGTGAATCACACTCGCTACCCAGCGTGATAAGGGGGGGGGGGGGGGGGGGGGACAGAGTCGCATCCCGTTGTGCACGTTCGTGCCGCGAGGCGGATCCGCGTCACATCGTGTGGCTTTCATCCCATGTCTACAGCGGCGTGCATTGACAGCTTGAGGCGTGGACAACAGGACATTGCCACGCTAGCTGCAGGCATGAAGACAGTTTCAGGGATGATACCGAACAGATAGGCCTTGACGTGACTTTCCGCGAGCCTGAGTCCACCGGAGGTTGAAATAACTTGCACCGTGGGAAAGCGAAAATGTTCCCGAGGCTCGCGGGAGGACGGAAGAATTCTCCGAAATCTCATTAGTGGTAGGCGTACATATTTGTACATTGTTTGTTGATTGGCTGTGTTTTCCTTTCCTGATCGATATACTGGTAATGCTTCCTTTTCCACAATTATTTATTGGGTGGATGTTTGGGGATTTGCCTGATTGTTTACTGTCCCCACCGAGGGCGGGAACGTAGACTTTCAAACAAGCTATTTCAGTGGGCCCGAGGGCTGGTTTTTGTAACGTAAAACTGCGAGTCAATCAGTTGTAAATAATTTTTCTCTTTCCTTGCATCTTTTTTTGTTTTATTAATTGTTATTAAAAAGTTAACCTTTCCAGGAGAGTCCCTTAACAACGTGATTGAGCAATACAAAATCAGTAAGACGTCAAGGATCCTTCAGTGATCATCATCAACAGAATTTCTCTCTACAAGATCGAGAGGGAAACTGAACTAAGCCTATCTTGTTTAGCCATGGTTACGGCTACTGCTCTGTATATTCCTTGTATCCGTGGTTTTAGTTTGCGTCCTTCCTGCCTTAATCGAAGTACGGTCTGCACTTTGCAGAGGAAATGATAGAAAAATATTTTACCACTAATAGTTTTTGGCATTATTCGTGGCTGAAACACAATCGAGTATTCTGATGCACCTTCTCGATACGTTTAACATCATTTAGCAGGGCTAAAACGTGTCAACACGACTTTCTGGTCTGATTGTTCAGGAGCCAGCACAGTTCTTAAACGTATGTTAGAAAAGAGCGAAAAATAAAAATGGGCATTCTTGACATTTGGCATAGGATTGCTTTCAACGTTGGCCCCTAACCTATATTAAGGTGTGTTTGTGTTCTGTATTTTTGTTTTCTCGATTCATAGCGTGTTTCCTGTCGTAGCTGTTTGCTGATCACAAGAGACAGTGCTTATGATTCTATCTTGGTACCGTAGGAACAAAATTCAATTTCAACTATCCGCATCACATGTACGCATTTCGTAAGTTTACATGCCATTGTTCCATTTATTTTTTGCCATATCACCTCACACGGTCGTCCATTAGTCCGAAGTCGATTTCAGAGAAAGTAAACACAACCCAGCTGTATATGCACCACTTCTAAGAATTGTTGATCGCTGCAGATAGGGCAGGGCCATTTCATTTTATAAGGCAGAGAAAGCGCAAAAAGTCCCAAAACACCGATTCAAAACAATCCTCCGTATTAGCTCCTCGAAGGTAACAAGTTGCAAACAAAACATGTCTGATTAAAAAGCCGACTGACAGAAAGCTTAGCAACGCGCACGTCCACTAGAGCTTTGATCAGGAATACCTCGACAAATTGCCCAACCGATTGCTGCGTTCAAATAAGTGGGTTGTTTTCTAGAACTTAATGAGTTAAAGCACCCTTTGCAATTCCTGCAATGCATGGCAGGGTTAGACGACACCACACCTTTCAATGACCTGTGGTATTATGCTAGTTGCTGGTTAATATACCGGCGGGTCTGGCCGATGAATTTCCTGTGGCGTGCGGGGGGATACATTGTACGCCACCACCGTGTTAGATTCGGTGATATTTTTCTTAGGGCCAACTTGCACCAAGTCCTCGAAGTGTTGTCTGCATGTTCTATCTTACTGCGCACAGCACCACAGCCTGCCCAGCTTATATTTTTCCATGAAAACGTCATATACCCTGTTTATAACTTCCTCCTTTTTCAGCAGGTGTGAAATGAGTGGATGTAGGAAATGGATACAATTGTTCGAAACATCAATATTTCTTAGATACAAGTGTACCATGTATTAGTTTTTGAAGATGCATATGACGCCATAAACCTCGAAAAACCTAATATAATTTTGCTAAATATCTCTGTTGATTTATATCGAGAAATCACCTAAGGAGGAGACTCCTTTGATATTCCAGGTGTTTCATGGAAGCCGGCGTTTACGGTATAGTGATACTACTATGGGCGGACGTCTGAAAACAGGCGAATCATATTAAACTGTTAAGCATCTTCTACTCTTTAACTAATTACTCTATTACTTTTATGGCCCTGATGACAATTAGAGATTTGTAGCCGGCCGTTAGTAATATCCACATCAGCTTTTAGAATTTCTAAAGCGTGATTGCCATCGCCGCTGTGGATCGTCTAATTTGGGCGTCATTCGAAAACCGAGCGCATGGAGGAGGGCGCATAGCGGCGTGACTTAAATCACGGCGCTCCGTGACGTGTACGTACCACGCGTGAATCCCTGCTCTGCCTGAGCTGCAGTGCTACCCGCTCGTCGCTAGTTCCCTGCTCCAGTGCGGAAGGAGCAGAGCAGAAAATTCCGCGCTGCACAAGCGCCGTGGAGTGTAGCAATATTTTGACGTCGCTATCGGCCCTCCCATAAGCGCACGGCTTTCGAATAGCGTGAGAAGTGGCCAAAGTTTGTCGAGCCACCGCAGCGAGGATAATAGCGTTTTCAAAACTCAAAAAACATATACGGCTATTACTAATGGTTGGCTAGAAATCTCTGAAATCAGCTGTCTATCGATGATAGTTAAGAAGTTAACACTTACAATTATGTCAATCACTGAGTGACATGATTCAAATGTTTTTCGAAGTCCGCCAACACTGCCGCGAAAGAACTTGTCTTTGCCTCAAAGAATATTTAAAAAAAAAACAGCTGCCGGTTTCCCTGAAACGCACCTGGTATAATAAAGATTTTCGAAGACTAGCACGAAAAGAAATTCGTCAGTTTCGATAAAAAGTGCTCTGAAAGTGCCAGAAATGAAGGAAGATGTGTGCAGCAATTTTTCATAGAATGGCTCCATTACTACACTCTACTAAAGCATTTCCGTATTATCATGCCGAATTATTATTGCTCTGCCCATTCCCACATGTATCAGTATGAAATATAGAGAAATATGTACGTCCATAGCACATGAAAGGATTAGTGCTTTTCTGCACTCAAAAAGGTTTTCAAGCAGTCTTTGGTAAGGATGTACTTTTTGTGGCCCAAGATTTTTCTCGTAGTCTTCAGCGACTTCGCTGAAAGCCGGTGCCGAAACCTGGTGCAGTGGAAACACAATCGTCATCATCATCAGCCTCACTACACCCGCTGTAGGGCAAAGGCCTCTCCCATGTCTCTCCAATTAACCCTGTCCTTGGTCAGTTGCCGCCACTGTATCCCCGCAAACTTCTTAATCTCCGCCGCCCACCTAACTTTCTGATGCCCCCTGCTACGTTTGCTTTCTCTTTTATTTTTATTTATTTATTTATGAATACTGTCAACCCTCATTTGAGGGTCATTACAGGGAAGGAAAGTGAAGAGACAAAAAAATGCATATATAACCATGAATGAACAAGCTTCTTTGAGCATACAATACAAGAGAGCATTGAAACGCAACACAGTTCACACCACTGTAGAACCACCTGCGATACAAAAAGCAATATTGGACAATAAGTTACGCGCCCATCTACAAGAATCCCATGCCTAGACGGAATCCGCAAGTGCATTCAAGAATGCCGCTACACCTGTAGACTCAGCAACGTGAGCGGGTAGTTTATTCCAGTGCTCAATACCATCCGGAAAGAATGAGCAGCGAAAGACGTTAGTTCGTGTCAAGTATGACCGAATCGCTTTGTGGTGGTTAAGGCGGGAGCTTAGTCTACCTGGAGGCTGCAGATATTTTTCTTTATTGATATTAATTTCTCCGTGAATGATTTGGTAAAGTATTTTTAATCTCTGCTTTTTACGTCTTTTTTCTAATGTTTCTAGACTACATGAGTTTAACATCTCCGTTACCGAATCTGTTTTCCTGTATTTTAAACAAATAAATCTCGCTGCACGTCTTTGAATCTTTTCTATTTCCGTTGAAAGAATCTTCTGCCGAGGAGACCATACTACAGATGCATATTCTAGGTAAGGCCGTATGAGAGATTTGCATGCTGAAAGTTTGACATCTTTCGTTGCTCTCCCCAACTTTCCTCTTAGAAAACACAGTTTTCTATTTGCTACCGCACAAAGATTTTCGACATGATTGTGCCAACTTAGGTTGTGAGAAATTGACACCCCCAGACACTTGAATGTATTAACATTAACCAAATCGTGACCTGCAATACTGTACTGAAAAGAAATTATATTTCGTTTGTTAGTTATATCGGTAAATGTGGTCGTATTGAAGTTGATTTTCATTTCCCACTTCTCACACCAAAGTGCAAAAGCCTGCAGGTTCTGGTTAATGTTAATGTGATCTCCTTCACATGTGACAGGTGCATAAATGAGGCAATCATCCGCAAATAGTTTCAGTTTAACAGAATTTCCCACAGCACATACTACGTCATTGATATAAATTAGAAATAGCAATGGCCCCAGCACAGAACCCTGTGGTACACCAGAATACACATCCAAAAAGCCAGACTCGCAATTGTCAACACGTACCGCCTGTTTGCGTTTCGCCAAGTACGCTTCTATCCATCTAAGGATGTCTCCATTAATGCCTACCGTTCGCACTTTCAGGAGTAATTTGTCATGAGGAACCTTATCAAAGGCTTTTTCAAAATCTACACAAATAACATCAATCTGTCCGCGGTCATCTCTAGCTTTAGAAAGGTCATGTATTGTCTCAATTAACTGTGTCACCGTTGAAAACCCTCGACAGAAGCCATGCTGACATTCAGAAAGTAGTCCGTTTGTTTACAAAACAATGATAATATGTTTCGCAATAACTTGTTCCATTACCTTACAGAAGATTGAAGTAAGTGACACAGGCCGATAGTTGTTCATAAGTGTGCGATTGTCACTTTTAAATACGGGTATAACAATGGCAGTGCGCCAGTCTTGTGGCAGATAATGAGTTACGAGTGATTTTCGGAATATAATTACCAAGTAGAAGGACATCCATTCAGCATACCGTTTCAAGAAGCATGTAGGTATTCCATCCGGGCCGACAGCTTTTTTTTAGTCCAACTGTATCAGCTGCTGAAACACGCCGCTCTGAGTAAAGCTGATAGCATCGATAGACGTTTCACGAGAATGTGCTTCGTCGTGTGCGTCGCTTTGGCTCGTGTTTCTTGCGAATACAGATTGGAAATATTTATTGAAGTGGTCGGCCATATTCGTTTTATCTGCAATAAGTTCTGCTCCCACTGTCACCTGCTTTACTCTTTCCTTTCTTTTATCAAGATAGCGCCAAAATTTCTCTGAAGAATTTCGCAGAAAACCACTAAGAGTGTGATTGAAAAATCTTTCTTTCTTTTGCAGCCGATAGCAACATTTTTATTTTTTGACGTAAAACCTGTATGTCGTTGAAGTCGGCTTTCTTTCTACGCAATCTTTTCAACTTCCGTTTCGCGTGAATGATATCCCTGGTGACCCATGGGTTGCGCTGCTTTGTTTTCTTAACTCTAGTTGGAACGTACCGGTCGACACAAGTACTGATGATAACTTTAAGACCCTGCCATAACCATTGAACTGATGCATTTTCAGAGGTACTTTCAAATTCATCAAAACAAGTTTCCAGGTAATCCAGGATGGATGTATCATCGGCCTTCCCGTACTCTTTGATTTCTACTCGAACCATAGGTTCCGCAGGAACGTTTGCAGAAGTAAGCACTTTCACGAAAATAATTTTGTGATCAGATATTCCATCGGTGACATTTGTTTCAACATCTCCTACATTATTTGAGATGAACACCAAGTCTAGTAATAACTGTGACTGAGGCGATATCCGTGTAGGTTGTCCAACTACTTGTCTCAAATTGTAAAAGAAAGCAATATCTAGCAATTAGAATCCACTCCGTTACCCTTAAGGACCAGCGGTTTTCTTGCCTTCGCATTACATGCCCTGCCCAAGCCCATTTCTTCCTCTTGATTTCAACTAAGATGTCATTAACCCGCGTTTGTTCCCTCACCCACTGCGCCCTCTTCCGATCTTTTAACGTTACGCCTATCAATCATTTTCCTTTCGATAGCTCGCTGCGTTGTTCTTAACTTAAGCTGAACCCTGTTTGTTAGCCTCCACGTTTCTGCCCCATAGGTGAGTACCGGTAGTATAGAGCTGTTGTATGCTTTTCTCTTCAGGGATATTGGTAACCTGCCATTCATGATCTGAGAGAACCTCCCATATGCGCTTCACCCCATTCTTATTCTTCTACAAAATACCATACATTTACTAATTGTGATACAATGACGTTGCCTTTGTTCTTTCTTTCTAATGCACGCTCGCGACCCTGCTCTTCTTGGTGCCTAACAAGAAATGCCACAGATGATGTTTTTCTGAACAGTCACCAGAGAAACAAGTGCTGTTGGGCTAACCAAAAAACACAGGAAGAAATATAGTGGTATTTCGGGGGTATTTGAAGCGTGGCTAGAAATGACAGATCAAAACTAACTATTCTATTGATTGCCTCGTGGCTAGAAATGACAGATCAAAACTAACTATTCTATTGATTGCCTTAGTGTATTTTGTTAACTGAAGGTGTTTTGTGATGTGTTCAAATTTCTGTTTACTATTGTTACTGGCTTGTGAAACTTTCTCGAATGGAAAAGCTGCGCCTGAGAAATGATCGATAAACAGCTCTGATGAAAATAACAGCGCTTGCGTTGTGTAGGAAAGCGCAGGCAGGACAGCTGGTGGCAAAATTTCAGCAAGCAAAGATGGGCCCAAGAAAGTGTAAACAAAAATGCTGCAAGCAGCCGATGACGCAAACAGCTGTCTGTAAAACATCAAGTATGCTCGAGTGGTCTATTTATTTCAAAATGACAGAATGTTCTCTTGAAATATGCGCAGACGTAACAGTCGCCGCAAAGAATAATATGTAGCAAAAAAAACTCATTTTGTGCACAGGATAGATGGCATAACGTACACAACAAAATAATGTCTAACATTTTGCTCCGTGTTGTCGTGAACCGCATGGGGTGGCAACGGGAGGAGGGATTCGAGGAAGTTTAATTCAGTTCCTGATATTTTGAACCACCAGCGGGTACCATACCGCCTGCTTTTGGAGGCGAAAGTGCTGGCTTTTATTTCAGTTGTTATGCAATGAAGCTTTTTTTTTTCTTATCAATAAAGGTCGTCGTAGTTAGTAAACAGAAAAATAACTTTTGAATGCTGTTCAAATGCCGTACGTACTTTTGCTGTACGTACTTTTTTTACGGCGGCAGATTCTACCAGCAGACACGGGGCACGGCAATGGGAGCGTCGATATCCGTTACAACGGCCAATTTAGTAATGGAAGCCTTGGAAGAAAAGGTACTGTCCACCTTCAATCCTGCACCGAAAGTCTACTACCGGTACGTGGACGACTGCTTCTGTATTTTGAAGAAGCAAGACGTCTCACGCTTCCTGGACAGCCTAAATGCCCAGAATGCGCATATACAGTTCACCCTGGAACTTGAGAAAGACGGCGCATTACCTTTCTTGGATGTACTGGTCCGCAGGGATGAGGGCGCCCTCATTTTCTCGGTCTATAAGAAGCCTACGCATACAGGTCGCTACCTCAATTTTATGTCTTGTCATCCGGCCGGCCACAAGACGTCAGTGATATCATCTTTAATAACACGTGCCGTACGCATCTGCTCAGATGACAACTCATTAAAGAACGAACTGAAGACGGTCCACCGGGAGCTGATTTGCAATGGCTATCCTAGTCGCTTTATCTGCAAAATTGAAAAGCGGATATTGAAGCCGGAAACACAGACCGACGAGACGTTCCAGGCGCGTGCAGCCATTCCTTACGTGCGGGGAATCAGCGAGGCACTATCGCGCGTATTTTCAAAATACGACCTGCGCATTGCCCACATCCCGACCAGCAAGCTCCGTAACCAGCTCGTGAACGTGAAAGATAGACTGCAGATTGAAGAGTATCCAGGCGTGATATACCAGATACCATGTGCTGACTGCCCCCAGGTGTACATTGGTGAGACGGGAAAGTTTACAAGACGGCTCAGTGAACACAAACGTGACGTAAGAAATAATAATCACGCGACTAACGCCATTGCACAGCATGTGCAAGAACATGGTCACGCGATTGACAGGGACCACACCACTATCGTCGCGAAGGAAAGGAACGTGTCATCTCGGCGCCTACTGGAATCTCTAATCATCCAGTCGACACCAGCTACCATGAACCGGATGCAAGGAAATATGCCACCAATCTACGCACGCTCGTTACTTCATGTGTTGCGTATATAAGTCGCGGCGCTTCCTGTCCCGCTCAGTGATCAAGGAACCCGTACGAGGTTCTGAAACGTCTAAAATTTCTTGACTTGGTCAGTAACCATATTCTTTTTCCTTTAAAAAAGTTATCGGACGTTTCATTTTGGGGTGACAGAGTTTCTGAGAATTAATAGCTGAAATGGTGCAGTCAGTGCATTTGTGGCAAAGCAGTGACAGTTTTTTCCCATTAAAGGACCCGACAGGAGACCACCACACGCAGAGCGACAAGATAGCGTCGTTTTTTATTCCATTTCTAACGCATGTAGTATTTTTTCGATCCGAGTCCAAGTGTATTTTCAAAAGAGATAAAACTTTTTAGTAAGGTGAACAGTCGCTTTTATAGTGGACCCAAAGAGCCAGCCTCCCATCGCAAGCAAAACTGCAATGTGTGGAATGCTGCGCAGCAATTTTCCAATTTGTTTCATGTTTTAGAGCTTCTTTCTCTTCTACAGTACCACGCTTGTGATATCCCTTATTCGGACGCAAACAATCGGCTTCCATGTTCTCTTTGCGTTGCGAGCCGCAGTACTGTTTAGAAGGCTTTCTGAATTTTCCAGCTGCCTCCCGTGTTTGCTCCTGAGCTCTTCCACAATCTACGACTCGTTAATACGAAAACTTACTCGCGAAACGTCGCACTTCTTAGTGGGAAAGCACTACTGAAAAATTAAAAAGTAGCATCTTTTTGGTGCTCAAAAAAAGCCAGAACTCCTCATGCTACGCTGGAAAAAAAAAATCTTTCGTAGCGCATTCTTGAATGAGGCTGCGGGTACGTAGTGGCGAGGTGGAAATTTCCGCCCCACCCTCCCCTCTCCGATGATTCTGGCATAGCCTTCAAATTTGTTGGTAGGCAATGGTTGTGACGGGTCATCTCAAGCGCGATCGATTGCTCTTGTTGCAGACCCAAGGAGCCCTTTGGCGTCTAGCACTGATCCTATCATGAACATGGCGCCTCTCCTGCTCTGCCTTAATGTGTTAGCATTAGAAGGAACACGTCGCGAAGAAAGTGCAGCCTTGAGGGAAGCCCTAGGATTGAAAACTTAGGCGCGATGTCCTGCCCGCCGGACTTTTAGCAACCAGCCTATCGTTGCAGGTGGAAGTTAAATTAATGAGTGTTCGCTAGAGATTGCTTAGGACGATCAACCTGAGTCATACAAGTCCCACAGGTGGCCGCACACGCCATTGGCGGGCAGTAGTCCATCGTTTAACGGTTGCCCCACAGCGCATAAAGTGGTATGAGGACTCCTAGGGAACGACGAAGGTAAATTGTAGAATGACCGATATTGTGGCAGTAAAGAAAATGACATGAAAGAACACGCCAAGTACGAAAAATAAAAGAAATGAAAAAGAAAACGGTGTGTGGTGAATGAGTGTTCTTCGTGCCGGCGTCCGCTCACGCATTTCCGTCGCTTTGCCCAAGCGAGCACCATTAAGACTTCTTTTTCCTTGCCTCGCTTAGTGTGGGACACCTGATGGCCGCCAGCAAAAAAACTGCGTTAGTGGGGCCCATACTAATGATACCTGATGTGACGGATGTAGGGAGTGTCGAGTGCAGAATGTATTGGCAACATGGACCTGGAAAATTGTCTCAAGCTTAATGTCCTCTATGCAACTGTCCGGCCACTCTCCATATTTATATCTAATCCTGCTACACCACATTTCACAGTGCAAAGCCTCAACAATGTTCTCTGATCAGTGTTTGTGGTTCACCTAAAGCAAAGTTCTTATAACGCGATGCTTAGAATGTGTTGGTAACTGGCGCAACCTACGTGTCGAAGCTCTTGAAGTGACATTCAAGCCCAACATTTAAGTTAACAAGACACGTCCACTGTCACATGACAAGCACGAACATGACAAGCACGAACACCTCATCAGGTTAACAGCTACTTAGGTTAATAGCTACTTAGTAACAGCTACTTAGGTTAATAGCTACTTAGTAACGAGAAGAGTCCAAATCCGCTCGTCCAGGTTTTTTTAGTGTAGAGACTGGGCGTGAGATTTGTCCCGGCAGCAGCGTAGGATTGCTCTTCTACAGGAGTACATTGATTACGTGGACAAAATTGAAAAGATTACGGAGGCAGGTAAGAAGACCTGGACAGTCCCACTGCGGGAGTCAGTGTATAGAACATTCTTTATGTTCCTTCATGCCTCCCCAACAAGCTGGAATCGTACTATGACTGACCTGCCAATGAGTAAATTGTGTTGGCTACGGCACAAACTCTTTTGTCATGAATGGCTGAAATAAAGCACATAAATAAATAATAGTGGCCTCCTCGAGAACGCGGCCATGATATCCGAATTCCACTCGACATGCCCTGCTACGCGCTGCCATAGTCACCGAGGCGTACTTCAGTGCAAGGACACGCACCGCCTTCCACATTTTGTGCACCTGCACGAAATGATTAGATCCCCAGACAGACCGGCGGGGTAGGATTCGGCTTAAACTTCTTGAAGCCGACCCAATACGGTCGTCATGTACTCCAAATATATCAGCTGATGCGCGATAGCTGACTACGAGGTAATGGAGCACATAATCCACGATAGCGGTGCACCGTTAGTAAGCTAGATCTAGCTGGGAACCGCAGAATCGCGGCACGGCTTATTTTTTGGCGTTAAAACGAAGGCTCAGGTGGTCTATCCTAGTCGAGGCCAATGTCTGCGGACGTTGAAGCTGTGCGACATTCTCGGCAATGAACACCATGTCGTCCATATAGACGAGCCCGGTAGTATTCCCGTACCAGGCATGCCATCCCATATAGGGAAGCTCTAGTCAAGATGGATACATCGTGCACAAGAGAGAGTAAAGGAGACAACTCTGTTGAAGCTGCTCTGTTGGCATCTGTGTGGGTTCGAATTCCGGTAGCAATGGTATACATTCTATATTTTTTATTTAGAGTTTTTTCCTTGTCACCCCCAAGGTCAAGCTTCACACAAACTGGTGAGCCGGTTCGACCTCATTAAGTGTTAGTTTCCCTCTAACCGGTGACGGTGCGAAAAGTTCTTGCGGATAGATGTAGTTGGGTACAAGGAAGCAAATTTTTCCTTGCGCGCTTTACTCCTTTTCCGCTTTCAAAATATGGCTTTCATCCCGCTAAAACAGTGCTGGTCAAACTACGCCTACCTTGCACTATTGGGTATTCAGAACAGGATCATTTTATCTGTTAAAGGGAACAGAGATAGATCACTTTGATATGAACAGCACTTTGCGTGGCTCTAACGGTGGTGTGTGGCGATGGGTGCTTTACTTTTGCAGTATATTTTACTATTTCCGTCTTTAGCTCCCTACCTTTTGCAATGATTCGCAAGGCTTTAGACATGCATTATCTATGTTCCTGGAATAGTCAGAGAAGTACGTCTGCTCGAGATATTACAGGCGGCATATTTTTTCCGAAGATGAGGATCGGGCGAGAAACAATAAAAAAAGGGCGTGATAACTGGAGTTGTAATCTTTCTGCAGAAATGCATAGGGATACGTGCTACTAAGACCACGCTCCTGAGAATTGTAGATTTCTGGTTTCACCAGCTAGGACAGAAACATCTAATTTGCCTGATATTAAGAGCCATTGTCACACGCTGCGCACCAAGCGTGTTCTCTAAGTGCAAAAGTTGATACATCATGCCTCAGGGGGCCAAATTTTTTTTTCAATCCATCCGGTTTTTAACCACCTTTTATGACATTGTTGTTTGTGCGCTTGTGAAGCTTTCGTCTTCGTTCCTTAAAGGGAAGCTGAAACGGTTTTTGGAGAATTCGAGCTTACTCAAGAACACGAATCTGTCAAGCTTCTAGATAAAGCATGAAAAGTATTTTTGCACTAGCATTTAAAATGATGTCATAATTATCGATTAAAACCGCGACGATGTTTAGGCTTCTTCTCACTACGTTGGAGGAGTGCGGAGAAATTCGGCACTGACGTCATTGTTGCCGAAATTTCAGATGTCCGCTGCATACGCTTGCATGCTGCTATGTGTCGTCAGAAGGCGGCAAACAATGCATCGTGAGCTTCACCTTCCAAGGCGTCGGTTTTCTTCCATGAAATAACTGTTTCTTCGCTGGACACGTAGGGCCGCCATACGTGACGTCATTATCGGGGCCTCTGCCCGTCGCTGTGCACTTCAGAGAAGCCTGAACGCCGACGACAACTTTATTGGGCGATTACACCACCCTTTTAAATGCTAGAGCAAAACGATTTCGCAGGCTTTACGTGAACGTTTCGCACATTCGGCAACCTTAAACTCACCGAATTCTAAAACCGCTTCAGTATACCTTTAAGGCCAATTCACACGACGGTCCGCTTGCCCACGGCCCGCGCTTTACGTATTCATGCCTCACCGCATTGAGAGGCATGCTGTGGCCCGCGGACTGGTCAAGCAAGGAATCACAGGTGCCTCTCCCATCGCGGGAATTAGCGTCGGCCCGGGAAGATGCGAGCACTAGCTCTGGTAACTGGGCTAGCAAGACAGCCCGGGCCACTGATGAATTGGACAAAGGGCCACACCCACTCTGTAGGTCTTCCTCTGCAGTTCAATAAAGTTCTCTTATATTCAGTCCCATCGCCATGGGTGGGGAGGAAAAACCGGTTCGACCAGCCTTGCCAAACGCTTCAAAATAATCTGGCCACTGTGGTACACCCAGTGCCTCGTCTGCTCCTTTGATGCGTCGCCTCCGCTTGATGTCATGGGATCGCAGACCAGTTTTTAGTGGGGTATGAACACGTCATGCGCAGGCCACGGGCGAATGGACCTTCGTGTTAATTGGCCTTTCGAAACTGCGGTAAAAATTAAAGGTGTATACGCAGGCTGGCATTGGAAACACATTTTAGTATCGGCTTACAGCATGCATAGGGGTGCCTTTTTAGGGTCATGTTTTTATAAGGTATCTTTTGCGGCGGCGGATCAAAAGTTTGGCCAGTAGCAGTATTTTATAATCAAAGAGGCGCTTTAAGGCTCACTCACGCAACATAAATATATGGTTTTCTCCGATTCTTCAAAGGAAAGTTTGTTTGATTAGCAACAGAATGAAGCGAAAAGCGAGCTAGGGTTGCTTAACATATGTCTCATGATGGACCAACATTTCGGAACTGCTTGCGGGTTCCTTGTTCACTGGGTTGGACAGGACACCGCCCTTATGTGTATACGCCACACCTGATTTTATGAGTGCGCGTATAAAAGGGGGCGAGCTAGGGTTGCTTAACATATGTCTCATGATGGACCAACATTTCGGAACTGCTTGCGGGTTCCTTGTTCACTGGGTTGGACAGGACACCGAACCTTATGTGTATACGCCACACATGATTTCATGAGTGCGCGTATACGAGGAGGTACCCAAAACAAACCGGTCTTATTTTTGTTTGAACTTATTTGTTCACATTTTAAGCACAGACCTTCAATCTCCTTCAAAGTATTCCCCACTTGCAATGATACGCTTTGTCGAATTTTTCATTCCATTTTTCAAAACATTGTTTAAATTCATCTTTTGTGATGCTTGACAGTGCCTCCGTCGTTTTTTCTTCACCTCAGAAACATCAGCGAAACGCTTTCCATTCACCTATTTTTTCATTCTAGGAAACAAAGAAAGTAGCACGGGGCAAGGGCGGGAGAGTATGAGGGTTGAGGAATAGGGGTCATGCCATTTTTGGTTCAAAATTATCGTGGAGACAGGGATGTGTGAGCAGGGGCATTGCCATGATGGAAAAACCAGTCACCCGACCGCCACAAATCTGGCCGCTTCCACCGCACACTGTTGCCCAATCTTTTCAAAACATCCAAGTAGAAAGCCTGGCTAACTGTCTTACCCTGCGGAACAAATTCACAATGAACGACTCCTCTGACGTCCAAAAAACAAATCAGCATTGTTTTGAGGTTTGGTTTCACCTGACGAACTTTCTTGAGGCGAGGTGAATTTGAAGTTTTCCATTCGCATGATTGTTGCTTTGATTCAGGATTCGATTCAGGAACACTTGAGTTGTCCCCATAGCATCGTCCTTGTACGTCTTTCTTAATATTTCAAGAGTTTCTATTCAACTTTTTCCGCGCAAATATCAGAATTTCACCGGCGCACGCTGTTCACGAAAATCAGCCATTGCAAAACCGACGTTCACACAAAACAGTCGTCACTCGAAAACTCTGCCTAAACTAGTCTGATCTCCTTCAACGACGGCACTCGGGTTACTGACTCTGGAATTTTCGTTCTATGCGCTCCTAGTGGCAAAAGGCGGTACCACAGAAGCTTTGCCGACCAAAAAATTTAGTCCGGTTTCGTTTCGGTACCCCCTCGTATATCTGCCATGTTAAATTGTGTGCAGTTGGGCGCAATTACAAACTGCTTATGATTAGTGCTTGCTGTGGGCGCCGCGATGACAGGTTTTATGCCGTTTGCTGCCTAGCTGCATTGCCCCCACTCAATCTTGCGTGTCGGCTCTTGTGCGCGCACGCAGTGGCATTCGTCCCAAGAAAACCTCGATCCATCATCACATTTGGTCAGTGAGCGCGCCTCACTTCAAAAGCTCGGGTGAATGGTGGGCTATTCTAGCAAAACAACAAGGCGTTAAAAATCCTTTGAGATGTGTTTTAGCTGGACGCAGTGGCAGTGAAAAGCTTAATACTCATCTTGTTCCCTCTGAGGCACCATTTTGGTCAATACTTAATGGTGTCAGCTTGTCATTGTCATTTAATTTATTTGGAAGACCGATGGCCCAGATTTGCATGCGCAGAACGATCAGTATACTATCCACTATGAAATCAGCACTTGGTATGGCATGCGCAGGCTCGGCCTGTGGTTGACGAAAGGCCAGTGGCCCTCCTAAACACGAAAGGCAATATATTGATACATGCATTCGAAGAGACAGAAAGAGTACATGCACGAGACGAGGAAGAAGTTAGTTGGCTCTGGCTCGCGCGCTTGGCCACTGAGGGACCTCCGCAGTTTTGTCGTCTCAGCTCCGGCGTTCTATTTCGCGTTGCACGCTACAGTTTGGTGGAGGTACTGGGCAGTGACATGGGCCATTTGCAAGCTCCGACCATACCTCTACGGACGGCCCTTCCGTGTGGTAAGCGACCACCACTCCTTATGCTGGCTGGCGAGCATCAAAGACCCCTCAGGACGCTTGGCTAGATGGAGCTTACGCTTGCAAGAAAACGACTTAACAGTAGTTTACAAGTCTGGCCGTAAGCATCAGGATGCGGATTGTCTTTCGCGCGCGCCTATCCCAATCAATACCGAAGAAACCACCGATGATTTTCCTTCCCTGGGCTCTGTTAGTACCACCCAAATGGCGCAGCCTCAGAGGGCGGACACGGAGTTGGCGCCGCTCATCGATTACCTCGAAGGCAGTGAAGCTCCCATTCCGCTTGTTTTTCTTCGAGGGCTTCAGACCTTCACTTTACGGTCTGGTGTTCTCTACAAGCGCAATTTTGCCAACAGCGAGGAAGTGTTCCTACTTGTCGTACCAACACAGCTGCGGTCTGAGATCTTGAGTGCCTGTCATGATGCACCATCCGCCGGCCTCCTTGGAGTCAGCCGTACACTCGCGCGCATTAGACAAAAGTATTATCGGCCCAGGTTACTCCCATCGGTGCGGGCCTACGTCAAAACCTGCCGTGAATGTCAACTACGAAAGACTCCTCCATTGAAACCGGCCGGATTTCTTCACCCCGTCGATCCACCGAAGACCCCTTTCCATCAAGTGGGCGTGGACCTCCTTGGACCATTTCCGAAGTCCTCGTCTGGAAAGCGTTGTATAGTCGTTGCGACTGACTACCTCACACGGTACGCTGAGACCACGTCTCTTGCCAAAGGAACTGCTGCTGAAGTGGCGCAGTTCTTCGTCCACAACATTGTCTTGCGTCACGGATCACCCGCCGTTGTTGTTACAGACCGGGGAACTGCTTTCATGGCCCGCTTAACCAAGTCCGTGATGACTCTGACGCACACGAGCCACCGACGTGCTACGGCGTATCACCCGCAGACAAACGGGTTCGTAGAGCGACTCAACTGCACCCTAGCCGACATGCTATCAATGTACGTTGACGTCGAGCATCGAACTTGGGACGCCATTCTGCCGTACGTAACGTTTGCTTACAACACCGCCCTGCAGGAAACCACCCGACTGACCCCCTTTCAGCTTGTCTTGGGTCGCCAGGTGACCACTCCGTTGGATGCTATGTTGCCCGTTATCCCTTACTGCGACTCTGACGCTGACATCGACGTCGATACCTTCGTTCAGCGTGCTGAGGAAGCGTGTCAACTGGCCCGCCTGCGCATCCGCCGTCAACAGGAGGTTGACGCCACTATAATACAACTGTGGACGTCGTTTCGTCAGTTATGCTCCCGGCGACCTTGTGTGGATTTGGATACCTGTTCGTCGCCGCGGGCTCTCTGAAAAGCTGCTGCGCCGATACTTCGGCCCTTACGAAGTAGTGCGCCGCATCAGTGATGTGACTTATGCAGTTGCTCCCGCCCCGACAGCCTGTTCACCGCACCGAACTGAAGTAGTACACGTTGTTCGCATGAAGCCTTACCATGACCGGCTACCTGACTGAACTGCGGTTCACTGCAGCTGTGTTCTCAACTTTCGGTGTCTTTTCTCTCCTAGCCGCATCGTGTCGATGCTGCAGAAGAGGGGGGCAGTGATACATGCATTCGAAGAGACAGAAGTAGTGCATGCACGAGAAGAGTAAGAAGTTAGTTCGCTCTCGCTCGCGCGCTTGGCCACTGAGGGACCGCCGCAGTTTTGTCGTCTCAGCTCCGGTGTTCTATTTCGCGTTGCACGCTACAATATATTCTGTTTGCAAGAAGAAACTAGGCTGCATGATCTTGCTTCTCATTCGTATAGCAGAGCCCTAATGACTTCTCTAAACATTAAATGATCTTAAAAGGCGAGCACAAGCGTTTCCTTCCCGTTAAAGAGAGTTATAACTCGGTGGGTGGAATAAGCGCTCTACTATACGATTGAGAAGCAAACCATGCAACCCGGCTACTTTTGGCAAGGGCGTTGCCATGCAGCACCCGCAATACAGAGAAGCCGCCGCTAGTGTATCCGTCATCTAGAACTGCTTGTATCGCTTTGAAATATCAGTGTTGGTTTAGAAGCTGCGCAGAGGTAAAAGCCTCTTCAGGATAAGATGTATCGTGAGGAAAACAATACTCTCGTCCGTTCCACGGGGACTATCTATGCTGTGTCGCACACAAACAACGATGTCTGATTGTTTTCTACATGTTTCCAGTAACAACATGAATTGCTGCTCGGCGAGAGATTCAGGCTGAAGCTGCTAATGCATCATTTCATAAAATCTGTGCAGCTGTACACTCCACCTCACACTGATGATATTTCATACAGTTGTTTTCCCGTTTGTGAATTGGTGAAGTTGCCCACAGATGTTTAGCAACCGAGATACTCTTCTTCGGCGAAGATTTAGCTTCTGCAAGGCTAAGGGTAACTATTCGAACTGTGATGAAAGCAGCTTTTTATTCACTGGAAAACTGCACCCATGGCACGTAATAATAAACGAAGGAATGCGTAGTTATCAATCGAATTTAAAACTGGCGAAGCACTCCTCAATAAATGTAACAATAAAAGGTTAGTACGATAGAGTTCCACTGATCAAATGCAAGGAGCAGAAAGTTTTACAGTGTGCGGTAAAATCACCCCTGCAAAAGGCGCGCATTTTTTATCAGATAGCTTTTTTATATTCTATGAATAAACGTGAATAGAAAGCGTCTCCTAATTACATTGCCTGTTGAGTGCGTTCTGCGAAACATTTCCTTTTAATCTGATACTTAGCGTCACTTTATGCAACTAAATAAAGAGAACCAGAGAGGCGCTTATGATTGAAATCGTATCCTTTTGGTAACAGAGATATTTCAGTCCCTGCAAACAAAGTTTGTTCTAAAATTCCACGAAATTTACATATACGGCCTTTTTTCGACTACTCTTACTGGCAACAAGCACGAATCTCAACAAAGCTTTAACACAAGCTGCTCCTAAAGCATTAACGCAGCCGGAAAAAAGCTATCGAAGGAAAAGCTCAACAATGCATCTTCTGTTATCTAGCTATCTTCACCCTTGCGAACTTCAACGACTTTTAAAATCGACCCAGGGGTTTTGTGTTCCAAATATAAACGCAGAATATGGACCTACCATAAATGCCTGGATAATAAGATTTCATCTAAACTAACTCAATATTTCCCTTCATCGAAAAATCTTAAGCCGGCGTATTTCACAAAATCTTTCATTTTAACTTTCTTGCCACTGATTTCTAACCATTGTTGCAATATTCCGGCTGCAGAAACTACCAGTTCAAGGCTATCTTCTGATGTTTCTGAGAGTTTTAAACTTCAGCTCAGCCTTAAACTGGGGAGTTTCAAAGTTTCAGACATATAGCATTTAAATTACCCAGAAGATTAAATGCCTAAACTCTTCACAGCACTGCTCCAAAGAGACGAAAATTTTTCGATCGGAAATGGTCACAACGTAGAGGCAGTGAATGTCAGCTTCAGTTAAAAAATCATATAATGTACAGTCCGAAACATCATCGTCATCCATGTGCCGTTGAGGACAACTGTAGGGGCAATATATGAGAGTGTACGGATGAGAAGGGAAGATGGTCCAGAGTCAAAGGTAATAAATCATGACTGGAAATATGAGTACAGCACGTAAGTAAAACACAGTTCCATATGTAACAAAGTATTGCAAGAAATTTATTCTTTAATACTAAGAAACAGCTAAATAGGTAAATAAAAAGATACGGTATGCGCGCATTGAGGAAAATTTTTGAATATTTCTTTCAACTGTTTGAAATTTATACTCTGTAAAAACGACCATGAAGTTCAATCTTGTCCGTGAAAGCAGTTCACAGGAATTGGTTTATTGCAGGCATATGTTGACCGGTGTATCGATTTAACAGTTCTGAAGATAAAGAAAGAGCTTGATGATCGCGAGGACGGCACAACTCAGAATCACGCAAGTGCTGACGTATATACTAGGTGAGGGTTGTTTAGAGTCGAGTGACGTAGTCTACATATTTATTAGAGCGCAGCTCTTTGGCAGCCGTTTCTGCGTTTCGCGGCGTCGCCGTCACCGTCGCCGTTATCTGTTATAACCAGCAGTGGACACTTTAGTTGCGCTTTAATCTGTGAGACCAACGGAGCGGGAGCTTGGAAATCAGGAAAGTTGCATAACTGCCCTCTTGGAACAGTGGACACCTCAAAAGTACTTGTATTTGGGCGTGTTGGTTCATAACTTTTCTGGGTGACACAGGGGCGCAATCAAAGAGTCCTGGTTTTGGGCATAGCATGCCGCACGTGGAAGATCTTGAAGTAACCTCACTTGGTTCCATAGTTCGGACCGGAGGATCTTGCATACTCTTTTGGCGTGGCCAAAGGACGGCTTGAAAAGACCGAACGGGCCAGTGACCTCACTTGGTATGAGACCTTTTTTGCTGGTAGAACCCAAGTAGCCTGGCTCGGCAGGTCGTGGTCACAATGCTTGCGATGAGCAGGGGGGAACATGGGTAGGTGAGCAGGGTAACATGGGTTACCCTTAAAAAATTTCTATAGACAGTCCATAGACTGTCTATAGACTTTAGTCTATGAAGTCTATAGACTGTCTATAGACAAATCCTTTAGACTGGTCGACTGACAGTCTATAGATTAATGGCCATACACTTTTAGTAGACTTTTGTCTATAGACAGTCTATAGACAAATGTCTACTGAATGTCTATAGGTCTATAGGAAGTCTATAGACACAGGTCTATAGACAGTCTATAGACGATCTATAGACTTATGGTCATACATTTCCTATAGAGCTGTCTATAGACCGTCTATAGACACTTTTCTATAGACGACCTATAGACTTATCGCCATAGACTTCCTGTAGATTACTGTCTATAGACAGTCTACAGACAAAAGTCTACTGGTCCAGTAGACATGTCTATAGACTGTCTATAGACATTCCATAGGTGTGTGGCGTGGCAGTGCTATAGACCTTTGTCTATAGACAGTCTATAGACCTCTGTCTACTAAACTATTAGTAGACCATTATCTATAGACTGCCTATAGACTGTCTACAATAATTGAAAAAGGTCACCAGACAGAGTTCACACATGAAACAATCAATATACTTACAAATTTAGTTTATTTCCAAGCTATCCAGGCTGGGAATATGCAATACATGCACCATAAAAATGCACCACAGTAACATAAATGTTGAAAGTAACAGTCCGGCTAGTTTCCTCAGAAGGATTCTTGTGGCCTGTTGTCTGCAGTAAATCATCCGGGCATGTTCACCTGTACAGCACAAAGAAAAAAATAATATAAGAGGAACTGAAAAAAAAAATCCCATTCCATCTCTACACATGTGCTTTACAATGCAAGGCTTATCCTGGCTATGCCATTCTAGAAAGGCAGTCTTGATCTTTTGGTTTGGTTTTATGGGGTTCAAAGACCCAAGGCGACACAGGCTACGAGACGCTGAAGTGAAAGGCTGGGGAATAATTTCGGTCACCTGTGCAGAGTACACAGGCCTTTAGCATCTTGCCTCTATTAAAATGCGACCGCCTAGGCCGGAATCGAACCTGCATCTTTCAGGTCGCCACGATAGCCACTGAGCTATCACGAAGGCTCAATCATTTCAGTAAATACACGACAGATTGTAAGTGTCGTCATAAAACATTGTAACAAAGACCCCTAATCCCTGGAGCACTCTAACTCTGAATTCAGTACTGATACTGATTTCTGTATGGCAATACTGTTACAGCGAATACTGACCTCTTTATGGCAACCCTTTTACACTATTTGTAACAGAAGACTTCGAATTGTGCCACATATCTGCATTGACTCGCAAGGAGCTGTTAAGAATGCCACCTCCATAAAATACAGATTCAGTACACCTTACACAGGAATCCAAAAAGGAGATATTGCAGCATTTATTCTTATAACCGCTATAGAAGAAGCGCTTCAGAATACCCTGCATGAATTAAGCCTGGTACACCCGGCCAAATTTTTAACTGGCTCGGGTGTTGCATCGCTAAATGCACCTTGTAAAAAAGGTGCCTTTCGGCTACACTGCTGGCATATTCAAGCTGTAATTTAACGAGTGAAATGTCATTTCGTGGTTCCTTTTTGTTCATATCATGTTTGAGTGCAGTACTTGCGTGTTTAGATCAACGTTATCAGAAACATTCGTCTGCCACTACGAACAGCTGAAAAAAGCGGCATACGCAGCAATGGATCTGGTCCATATGGCCTCATCCTCTGGGTAAAGTACCCCTCCTTTCATGGCGGACAAGTCGTTTACCCAGATTAGTGCAAATGTGCCACCAGAACCATGGCTGCGTATTCCGCTTGAATATTTCTGATAACTTTGACCTAAACATGCAAGTACTCCACTCAAACATTATATTAACAAAAAGAAACTATGAAATGCCATGTCACGCGTCAAATTACAACATGAATATGCCAGCAGTGTAGCCAAAAGGCACCTTTTTACAAGGTGCATTTAGCGATGCAACACCTAAGCCAGTTAAAGATTTGGCCGAGTGTACGTATAAGCCGATACCCAAACGGGCACAAGCTATACAAAACCAGCAGGCAGAAGCAACCAGTTCACCACAGATTTGCACCTATAACTTGAAGCACAAAGACGGAACAGCATACGCATACGCGCGCGCTCTTAGAAACAAGCGGGTTGCAGCGCTTCCATGCCGCGCTCATTATTCAGAAAACTAATACAGCACACAGAGGCTGCAGCTGCGCCGTTTCAAAAGCAGTCGCGAGATTGAGACAGCAAATTACTGTCACGATAAAATACCGTCTGAAATTCACTTAGTTTTTCCTTCAAGTGCAGCTCCAACAGCGCACTAAAGAGGTGTTTCTTCCCTTAAGGCAGCCTAACCCAACGCTGCTAGAAAAATCAGCGAAAGCATTGAACGTGCTCAAAGTAGGAAGTATTTCGATGAAACAATTAACTCCTTCAACAGGCGCAGCTATAATAACACGAGAGCTTCATTTAATTTTAGGCGCAAATAAGCGGCGAGTCACATCGGCGCTTTCGTAACGTAGCAGTCAGAAATCAGAAACACATACTTTGCCTCTCGCGCAAATGGTATTCTAGAAATCTGTGCACGCGTGAGCGGGATTCATGAACGAACCACTCGGAACGAAATGTAAGCCACCTCTTGTCGAGCCGACCTTTACCCAGCTTTCAAAATGAAGTGCCCGCAAGCCAGCGGCGGCGGCCAACGGCTCTGATGACAGACACGGACGAATCCATACGTGTGCAACGAAGGGGAGATGGGATGGAGCTCGTGGGTTCTTCGCGGTGTTTGAGCACGCCGGCCATTCGCGCCGGCAACGAATTTTATTCACCCATCACACTACAAGCATTCCTGCAGCGCCGCTTGAATACAACTTTGACAAACGTCTCGCGCTCCAGTCTATAGCGTTACAAGACACCTTTGCTGAAACGTCGGCGTCCACGATGCGCACCGAGTGAGCGTCCATACGTAGCAAGCAATGCACACCTCAAAAAGAACAGCACTCCATGGTCCGGACAGGCGATAACACAAAGATAAGAAAATAAATGTAATCCACCACTGAACGAGAGTGTATGTAAGTACGTTTTCGGAGGTGCAAAGTAAATTGAGCTCACACGGCGCTAACTAACACACAGTTCCATTTCGGCCGTCATTCACAGGCTAAACGACATTTCTGGCCGCGCATCTACTTTGAAACACGAAAAATCTAGTAGACAGCTCGCGAGGAGCGGCGTATCAAGGGCATCGCACAGACTGCCTTTCCGAGCGTTAGTAAAGACAGCGGGACAGAGATAAGCAGCATTAGTCGAGAACCCGATGGCTTCCGCCTTAGAAACGAAGATAGGCGCACATAATCTGTTCTGCACACACAGCTCTGCTTAGAGTGGTTTAGGAGACCAAATGAATAAAATATAAACGTGTAGACTTACCGTAAGCGGACGATGAAGCTCGATTTTGAAGAAAACGCAATCCGCGAAACACACGCCAACGCCATTGATGCAGCCATGCACAGTGTTGTTTGCAGCCCGAATGATTTTCCGCCGTCTCGCGGTAAAATGGGTAAAACGTGAAACAGAAACCCATTTCACGGTTGTATCTTTATCGCTCGCACTCTTGGCGTGTGCAGCTTGATCTGATATCCAAGTCCACAGAAGGCAATTGGTTTATAAGCTTAAATTCTTCGCTTACCCTCTAAAAATCTTATTGTTTTCGTGAAAACAGAACCGAAATCTAACTTCTTGTCGTTATACGCGTCGCATCTCCCACCGAATAGTATGTGGTACAATTCTCAAATAATAATTATAAGGCTGCATAGCATAACGTCTTTTTTGCGTGTGTTCGTGTTTAGAAAACTGATATGCGCCACATCAGCGTGTCATCGGCTCCGAAGCAACAGGTGCAAGGGTAGGAACGAAAAAATACTGGCTTTGTGATTGTTGCGTCGCAGCACTTATTCACGTGAATACAAACTGCAAAGGTAGAAATGGCAGATGTTAATCGCACAGAGGACCAGGCTCTTCGAGATTAATCTAAAATGTTTCTAACGGATGGGCGCTTCCCTGAATTCTCACACCCGTATTTCCCCCTTTATTTTCAGGACGTTTTAAAGAGAAATGTAGAACCGTTGATGAAATGTTTCTGATTTCAGCGCGTTGGACAGCAACGATCGAAAGATGGAATGGAATTGTGTAGAGCGATTCCTTTAAGGGAAAGCGTATTCGTTCGACGTAGTACAGTTTGCGGGCGCCCTTACTTCAAGAACGGCTGCGTTTCCTCGGCTTACTTGTTAGCACTAAATATCTAATTGTACTGACAATATACGTCACGGTATAACGAAAAGGAGCTTGTCAAGGCTCCTGAAAACAATATACAGGAGGGTGTTGTAATGGCCTTACGCAATACTTTTTAATTTTCGTAATAGCGAAGGAGGTGGGGGACTCCCGACATAGTTGCGGTCACTAGATGCAGGTCCCCTCAACATGCAGTGCAAAAAGAAATTGACATTGTTCTGGACTTAGTCGAAAGTCAGTGTATCGAACATCGTTAGATAAAATTACGATTGTTATAGACTGGTCTATAGGCAGTATACTATCTATAGTGTACAGTCTATAGACGAAAGGAAATTGAGGTAGTTGTAGACTGTAGTCTATAGAGAGTCTATAGACCGTCTATAGACAAAAGGAAATTGAAGCAGCTATAGACCGTAGGCTATAGAGAGTCTATAGACCGTCTATAGACGAAAAGAAATTGAGGCCGCTATAGACCTTGGTCTATAGAGAGTCTATAGACCGTCTATAGACGAAAGGCTATTGTGGCAGCTATAGACCTTAGTCTATAGACCGTCTATAGACGAAAGGAAATTGAAGCAGTTATAGACTTTAGTCTATAGAGAGCCTATAGACAAAAGAAAATTGAGGCAGCTATAGACCTTAGTCTATAGCGAGTCTATAGACCGTCTATAGACGAAAGGAAATTGAAGCAGTTATAGACTTTAGTCTATAGACAGTCTATAGACAAAAGGAAATTGAGGCGGCTATACACCTTAGGCTATAGCGAGTCTATAGACCGTCTATAGACGAAAGGAAATTGAAGCAGTTATAGACTTTAGTCTATAGACAGTCTATAGACAAAAGAAATTGAGGCGGCTATAGACCTTAGGCTATAGCGAGTCTATAGACCGTCTATAGATGAAAGGAAATGGAGGTAGTTATAGACTTCAGTCTATAGAGAGTCTATAGACCGTCTATAGACAAAAGGAAATTGAGGCAGCTATAGACTTTAGTCTAGAAAGTGTCTATAGACAGTCTATAGACAAAAGAAAATTGAGACAGCTATAGACTTCAGTCTATAAAGTGTCTATAGACAGTCTATAGACAAAAGGAAATTGAGACAGCTATAGACCTTAGTCTATAGAGAGTCTACAGACAGTCTATAGACTAAAGGAAATTGAGGCAGCTATAGACCTTAGTCTATAGAGGGTCTATAGACAGTCTATAGACGAAAGGAAATTGAGGCAGCTATAGACCTTAGTCTATAGAGAGTCTATAGACCGTCTATAGACAAAAGGAAATTGAAGCATCTATAGACTTTAGTCCATAGATTTTCTATAGACTGTCTATAGACAAAAGGAAAAGTCTATAGGATGGCTACAGAGTCTATAAAAAGTCTATAGAAAGTCTATAGACCATTTTTATAAGGGCATGGCGCCCCTTTGTCCCCCAGGAAAGTTATGAACAAACACGCCCAGATAAAAGTACTTCTGAGTTATATTTCTTCTACATCGGGCTCATCGCTTTGTGTTCAACGCTTTGCGTACATATTCCATGCTTCCAGGTCACCATCAAAGATAACATGCATATTGCGGTTATACAGGGCGTCCCAGCTAACTTGGACCAAGGTTTATAAAACTACTTAGCATTCTACACAACTGGAATCACGTGGATATTGTTAAGGTTTATCTAAATTTACAGCACTTAGGTCCTCCTATTTGAATAATTAGTCGAGATAAATAAATTAACTATTTAAATGTACCTTGAAATGTTCCGGCGTGAATGGGAAAGTTGTGGAGCTCCTCAAATATATTCCAACCCAGGCACTTCCAACAACATATACTTAGCTTGTCCGTTTTCATTCGAAAAAAACGAAAGCCCGCGGAGTTTAAAAGATACCACGAGACAACGCGCTCCGTGCGCCCGGATGGGCCGCGATTACAGCGCTCTCATCCGTGCTTTATAAAAAACATCACCCGCTTCGCGTCCCTCCTGCTGCCAAAAACAGGGCTTCGCATTGTGCTTGGTTCCAAGATAAGCGCCAGTGGGTTCGGGCGGCAATTGAAAGAAAGAGCTGCTCCCGTTTCTGCGGCGTTAATTGCGCTCTCACGTTAGCACAATACGTGCCGAAGAACGTTCACAATCTCATGAGTTTGAATTTGGGACCAAGATCCCAACAAGCAAAAACGCGTGTAACAAGCCTGATAGCGTCGTGTGAATTACGCTGAAAGGCAGGAGCCGCGCTTTTTTTCAATTGCCGCCCGATGCCACTGGCGCTTATCTTAGAACCAAGCACAACCCAAAGCCCTGTTTTTGGCAGCAAGAGAGGCGCGAAGCGGGTGACGTTTTTTACAAAACCCCGGACGAGAGCACTGTAAGCGCGGCGCATCCGGGCGCACGGAGCGCGCTGTCACGTGCTATCTTTCAAACTCCGCGGGCTTTCGCTTTTCCCGAATAAAAACGGCCACGCTAAGTCTATCTCGTTCAAAGTGCCTGGGTTGGACAATATTTGTGGACCTACACAAATTTCCTATTGACGCCTGAACGTTTCAAGCTATATTTAAAAACTTAATTTACATATCTGGGCTGAATAATCGAATAGGAGGAGTGAAAAACTGGTACTGTAACTTTATATATATATATATATATATATATATATATATATATAATTCGGAGGTCGTGGGTTCGGATCCCACCGGCGGCAGGTGGTTGTTTTTTCTTCTGCTTTTCTAATCAGTTATCTTTAAACGATAACATATTCAGTAATATTCTAAATTGATCAACACCACAAAATAAATAACTTAAAAAAAAAATCCCCTGTGCCCCTTGGTTTCTGTGGCTGTTGGCTTCTGTCATATATATATATATATATATATATATATATATATATATATATATATATATATATATATATATATATATATATATATATATATATATATATATATATATATATATATATATATGTACACACAAGCAAAATGCCCACCGCACCGTAGCAGGTGGAAGTTCAATTACTAATTGGTTGCGGGAAGTTGCTCTACAAAAAAATTGGCAGTGGCTTAGCTCTGGTTAAACCGGTAAATTGTGTTAACAATGGTGCGCGCGTTCTTCTGGCGATTCTTTGGCGCGTTGCCTTCGCCGAGTTGCATCCCTAGCACGACGCTTTGCAAGACGTTCTTCGCACTGTTCTGTTGTCATTTGCGCAGGTTGTCGCTTTCTCCCTTCTTCCTGTCGCCGCCACTTCTTACAGGACTGCATAGCATTCACGCCAAGGCAAGCGCGCATTTATAGACGCGTTACAGCGCGGGAGCATAGGCGCCGCCATATTGATCGCGTGACCATACCGCCACGCTGCCAGGGAGTCCACAGGACGCCATCGCCCGTTCGGCTGTACGCTTTGCTCGTCGGTAAATTGGTGTTTGAGGAAAGGAAATGTATCTGTCTCGCATATCTCGGTGGACAACTGAACCTCGCTGTAACCAGAAGGGAGGAAGATGGGAGTGAGCAAAGACACCGTATTCACTAGACGCGCCTTTGTTCACTCCAAAAAATCGAGCTGGCATGGCGGAGTGGTTAGCGCGCTCGTCTCGCAATCCGGAGAGCCTGGTTCGATTTTCCAACTCGACCAATGTCCTACTCGGTGTTATTTATTTATGTGGTCTGACTAGAAATTAGGCTAATTGCTTAAACGATATCATTCGAATGCCATCGATGCATTGCGCTCCAATGCTGCTAACGGCGGCCTTCAAAGGCCAGAAGTGGATGGATGGATGGATGCATAGGAGCGCCCCCTTTGAAACGGGTTGGTGGCAATTGCCACCATGCTGAGCTTTTCTTCTTTATTTTTTTGTTTACTGTGTTGGCAATTCTCATTAAGAATCGCCACCATCTTTGCCTACGGTTTCCTACAATTCTAACCTTACGCCACATCTCTGCTTTTCAGCCACCAATCCTCCAATCGCTTTTTACTGACTTCCACTGCAGATTTATTTACATGACCATTGTTATCTTTAAACCCTAGGGCCTCAGGAAGAGTGACTGCGCCTGCATCGACATCCGGATGGATACCGTCACATTTGATTATGAGGTGTTCAATTGTTTCCACAGATCTACCACACACTGCACATGTGTCATCTTCTTCGTTAAATTTCTTTTTGTAGCTGCGCGTTCTGACACCCTGACCTAGCTTCAAAAAGTAGGGCACTGCCTCTTGAGTTATCATAGAAAAATTCTTTCCTGATCTGCCTTTTCCAGCATCGATATAGTTCTACACTATGTTTGTTTTCCATTGAATTCATCCAATTTTTAACTTCCGCGTTTTTAACCTGTCGTTTAATGCTCTTTCTTTCTCCGTTCTCATGACCTGCATACTTACTGGTTAGTTTTCTAGTTCTTTTCCTCCACTGTGAGTCAACGCTCTTTCTGTATAAATATTTAAATACCTTAGCTGCCCACCTGTTATCGTCCAATTTACTCAACCGTTCTTCATATAGTATTTTACTCTTAGCTTCCCGTGCTTCGAACGATGCCCAGCCCATATCCCCTTGTACTGCCTCGTTTGTGGTTTTGCCGTGGGCACCTAGGGCTAATCTTCCAACCGCTCTCTGATTTACGTCTAATCTCGACTGAACTTCTGCCCTTAAGCACGGAACAGCATTGCCGAAAGTAAGTCCCGGCATCATTATTCCTTTCCAAATACCTCTTAGTACTTCATATTTGTTGTACCCCCATAATGCCCTATGTTTCATTATCCCGGCGTCTCTTCGTCCTTTTGCCCTAAGAGCCTGTTCGTACTTTTCCGTGTATATCTGCCCTTCGTTTAGCCATATCCCGAGGTATTTGTATGCGGCCACTTTGGGTATTTCGTGGCCTTGTATTGTAAGCACCTGGTCAGTTGTATCGTTAAAAATCATCACACCTGATTTAGTTGCGCTAAAAATGAATCCTAGAGCGTCTCCTTCGTCTCCACAGCAATTAACCAAAGTTTGTAAATCTTCCTGGCTATCTGCTAACAGTACAATATCGTCCGCATACATTAAACCCGGGAGTCGCTGCTCAACTACATTTCAGCCTAATCTGTACGACAGATTATAACCTAGATTACTTTCTTCTAGCCTTCTTTCCATATTTATCACGTAAAGCATGAACAGAAGCGGTGATAGAGGACAACCTTGCCTTAATCCTTTGTGCACCCCCACAGTTGTGGTACATTTTTCCCTTCCCATGTAATTTCAACTTCATTATCTTGGTAGATTTCCTGTAGAAAATCAATTACGTCATGACTGATACCTAAATCTTTCAGTATGCTCCACAGGAGTTCCCTGTCCACGTTATCGTATGCACCGCTTATGTCCAGAAAGGCTAAAAACAGAGGTCTGTTTTCCGCCTTAGCTATTTCTATGCATTGGGTAAGCACGAACAGGCTATCATCTAAACACCTACCCCTTCTGAACCCATTCTGAAGTTCTCCGAGTATCCGATTACCTTCTACCCATGCCTGCATTTTTAATTTCACCGCCTGCAGGGCCAGCCTGTACATAACAGACGTTATCGTAATCGGACGGTAGGATTTGATGTTCATCTTATCTCCTTTCCCTTTATAAATCAAATTCATTTTACTCTGTCTCCAGCTGTGCGGAATTTGCTGATTTGTTATGACTGTCTCCAATGATTTTATCAGCGCTTCCTTGCTTCTTGGGCCAAGTTCATTAATCAGCTTAATTGGAATTTCGTCTATCCCTGCGGATGTGGTTTTAGGAATATTCGCTTCCGCCTTTTCCCAGTTCAGACTAGTCAGTTCTAAGCTGTTCTCTATTGTGCTGTCCTGTGTTGCCGTCTCACTTGGGAAGATTACCCCATTGTCTTTGCTAAAAGACGCAGCTATAAATGATGTAATGTAGTTCACAGCATCGTCTCCCTCTAAACATTTTCCCTCAGCATCTATAATCTGTTCCTGCGTTCTTTTATTTGTTTTTCCCAACCAGCTTATATGGTTCCAGAATTTTCTTGGCCCCCCTTTATTTGCCTCGCGAACTTCAGCCAGCCATTTATCAGAGGACTGCTTCAGTTTAGCCTGGACTAGGGCCAAAACTTGCTGTTTCTTTTTTCGATAAGATTCCAATTTTTCGCCTATTTCCTCTCCAGATAACTGCGCCTTCTTTGCTTCTCTGTGCTCCCTTGAAGCCACCCGTCGTTGTTCGATGGCCTCCTTAATTTCCATATTCCACCAGCTTCGTGGCTTCCTCTTTCCTCTCCAGCGGTTTACTCCTTTCACTTGTTTCATTTTTGTAGCGATGAGCAGTTCTAACTGATTATAATCCCAATTTGCCATGAGGCGTTTCTCGATTACTTCTTCTAGTTCGGCTGATATTAGCGCTATTAGTTCATCGTTTAATTTTGCGTTGTCTTTTTGACTTCGCTGCATTTCTCTTTTGACTAGGGCTCCCAACTGTAGACTAATACGTTTATGATCACTTCCTAGGCTGTACTTCCTCTCTTCGTCTATTTCCATTATTGCGAGCTTGCTATAGATGCCCTGCGACATTAGACAGTAGTCAATGGTTGTTTGCCTGTTACGGGATTCCCCCGTGATTTGTCCCTCACATTTAGTTTCTCTGTTGACAATAACTAGGGTGTGCCGCTCACACAAGTCTAGTATTAACTTCCCGTTACAATCTGTGTATCCAACCAGATCCTCGATGTGGCCGTTCATGTCTCCAAGCAAAATAATATCGACACCGTCTCCAATCTGCTTTATATCGTCATTGATGCACTTAACTAGTGGTGGACCTCCTAGGGGCGCCATCTGCCGTAGACAGAGCGAACTGCTCGAGCCGCTGCCAAGCGGCGCGCCGACGGCGCTGCCATCTGGGGCAGCGCGGCTGAAGCAACGCTGTTCAAGGTCATCCGTCCCTACCGACCGGGGCACGAGGCAAAATCTACAGTAGTATATTGCTACCGATATAAAACAACCTGGCTCTCGCAAGCCCCACCGGACTGTGAGGGATCTGTGAATGTAGAGAATGGCATGTATGGGTTTTAACCCAGTATTATTATCCGAGCAACTCCCATTCATGAACAATGAATCCAAACACTGAAACCAAAGTGAAAACAGAAGTGATACGCATTTGGCCAAACTACAAAAATAGACCTTCAATTTTTTCTCGGATACACACGTTTTTTCTGCGCAATTTTTTTTCAGTGAGCGAAGCGGGTTCAAAGAAGGCAAGCCCAATCTGGGATTGACCAAATATTCGCCACAGCGGGCCCCTTTTGCTAGGTTTTGGGCTGCCAAAAGGCCATCTGTTCTCTTTGCACCCTCTACGTTTTCATAAATAATTCTACGTTTTCATATATAATTCAAACCTGAGCAGCCTACCAGAAATTTATTTGCAGCAGTACTGGAATATCGGGAACGTGCGCTGCCTACACTAAGCCAATATGTGGCAAGCACACATTTATCCGATCAAATTGGGTCTAGCGCGCACAAACTAGGCTTTTATTCCGCCGTGGTGGCTCAGTGGTTACGGCGCTCGGCTGCTTACCCGAAAGACGCGGGTTCGATCCCGGCGGTGGAGGCTGAATTTCGATGACGGCGAAATTCTAGAGGCCCGTGTGCAGTGCTATATAAGTGCACGTAAAAGAACCTCAGGTGGTCGAAATTTCCGGAGCCCTTCACTACGGCGTCTCCCATAGCCTGAGTTGCTTTGGGACGTTAAACCCCAATAAATCAACTAACTATCAAGCTATAACATAGTGCGGAGAGCCGCAGGTAACCTAGGGCAGTCTAAGGGAGTGCCAGTATTGGTACGTATCATGCGGTCGTTTTTCACAGTGTATACTATCACGATGGAAAGAAACGCGAACAGTGCGGCGCCTACGCGCTCCGCTGCTCGAATTTTTTTTCGATGGCGCTTTTACCTTGGTGGTAAGTAAAAGACGTTAAAGTCGTCCTGGATTGCGTCACGGCCAACTCTTGCATCGTTTTGCTACCACCGAAGTGAAAGCGTGTTTAAAACAAATGCGAACAGGGGAGCGCCTAGCCTCCTCTGTGTTAGCGTTTCTTTTCATCGTGATAGTACGCTGCTACGAGAGGCGAACACTAATTTTTAGTAATTGATAAAATACGTTTCAATTTTTACACAACTGGTCCATAAGAGTAACTTATGAGCATGTATACTTCAAGTTAGAACAATAGTAAATCGCATTGATGATAGCAAGCAGCCACGCCCCCATCTACACCCGCCATGACCGATGTCCGACCTGCGAATTATCAGAGCGGGAACCATCATTCAAAGTAGCCTGTTTTGCTCCGGAAACCTCACATTTGCGTTGCGTCTCACCTCAACTACGCGACAGAAGACCGGTGTTGGGACCATGCAGGTAAGCCAGCCTTCCAGTCCCGCCACGGCGCCTGTAATGCCTGCAGTCGTTTTATGAGGGCAGCTCATTTTATTTTAGCCGAGATTTTTCTTGCATAAAACCCAAATTACATCGCATCTGCCCTCAAGTACACGGAAAGGTACCACTGGGGACTGGGTGGGCTAATGTTCTCCGAGCTAGCACCTGACACGCTGATATGGAACCCATTATTGTCGTAAGCAGGTGCAGGTGATTGGTACTCTGCCCGCTGTTTTCCCACAGAGGCCCAATCAGGTATTAGAGAGGCTGTGCCAGTCCCCCTTTCCCATGAGGAACCTACTCGGAACATAGATCTGCGCAACTTGCTTAGTGTTAAAGACTTGATTAAATAATAATAATAACTTTATTCACATCATGCATACATGATACCGGCGCATCTCTCTCTCTAATCTCTAATAGCCGGCACATCACAGGTGACTTGGTTGTTTTTTAATCTACAGAAGATCATGGCCTGTCTGTAGCGATCGCTGTGACCCTTATTTGTGACTCTATAAAGCTTGGCGTAGAGACAGGGTCAGGAGCGTGCGAGATCAAGCCTTATCACCTTTCTATTTACCCCTCTAGACTTTATGTGGCGATGTGTTGATGTGAAGAGGTAGAAATTTTAAGCCGATTGTCCAATAAACTGCTTTAGTAACGTTTTACGAAATGATAGGCATGCGGGTCTCAGTGCACGGGCGGAGCCCACGAAGGCTGAACTTGCCGTGCAAGAGTGTGCACGGGCCGTATAGAAATATTAGTCGGCACGACATTGAGTAGAAACATTATATAACGGAAGGCGCAGTATACTAAAAGGGTCCAGTGCGAATATTCTAAAGTGCGTGCTCCCAAAAAGGAGGCAGAGGTGCCAACGCGAAACCAAAGTATAGGCAACAACCCTGAACTTCATAAGAAACTTCGAGCAAAAACCATTTTAACCGGGTAGATCATTCTGCTGCCGCTGGAATTTAGTTTACGCCTGGTAACTCTGCCATAATTGTTCTTTCCAGAGCTCCCAATAACTGCGGGTATTAAAGCTAAAAAAAATCACTTTTTGCTGTGCTTTACAAAACATGCCTTCCACCACACAGAACTCTCCTAGCTCCATATTTCCTCAAGTAGCCCAGCATACGCCATTCTTTAGGCTTTCTTTAGCAACTGCTAATGTTTGGGCCAAAACGTATAAACGTGGAGCGAAAATTCCTAGAAGGGTGAAGCGGAGGACTTTCACACTGCATTCTTTTGCAGGCAGTGCAGGCCTTGTTTTTCAGAGCACAATGGATTGCTAAAAAACATACAGATGCCTTCTTAATGTTATCATCAATAATACCGGCCCCGACAATAGTACAAGAAAAACGAAACAAATAAAGAAAACACGAACGCGATGCGCAGAAAAATTAAAATCATCCATCATCAGCAAGTCAACGCCCAGCTTAAAAATGCATGACGTAACAAGCCATCTTCCTATATATACCTTTTGGTTCGACGGATCATTAGTGCCTCTTCCTGGACAGTTTTCTTGTAAGTACCATATTAGACCATAGGAATGAAAGCGCAGAAATTTCAGAGGAAATGCACTGATTTGTAGAGAAAAGGACATCAGTTGATTATCGGAAGAAAGATATTACAAAATGAAGCCATCGTAGGTGTGCGAACGGAACGAGAATTTTTATAGCTGAAAAAGAGCATTTTTCGTTCTCAGTGTGCAAGTTGCCGGTCTTGTGTATTTTCATCGCGTACCTTTCTCTTCTAAGAAGAACGGAAGTTTGGTCGTTTGTTCAGGCAATATTTGTGCAGAGAAGAAGGGGAAATTATGTAGACCCTTGCAATTAAAAATAAAATGCGTTGAAGATCTGGAACGAAGCAATATTATGTTCCCTTAAATTAAACCTGCGCTCCTAATATAAATCATTAGCGTATCCCTCAATCTGCGCGGACTGGAAAATTGGTTTTTGAGGACGGAAATGGCGCAGTAACTGTCTCACATCTCGGTAGACACCTGAACAGCGCCCAAAGGAAACGGTCAATGAGGGAGTGAAAGAAGAAAGGCAGAGTTGCCGTAGTGGAGGTCGCCGGAATAATTTAGACCACCTGGGGACCTTTAACGTGCACTGACATCGCACAGCGTACGGGCGCCTTTAGTGTTTCGCCTTCATCGAAACGCCGTCGACAAGGCCGGGTTCGAACCCGGGAACTCCGGCTCAGTATCCGGAGTTCCCAAGTCACACAGTCCGAACCACAATGATGAGAACTCGGGGAAGCAGAAAAAAACAGAAATGAGCGCGGATATTTTTTGGTTAACGAGTCTTAAACGAGTGCGTGTTGTGCTGTACTTTGAGCAATGAAGTGCCTTCAGTGAATTCCTGTTGGGATAAGCTTAATAAAGCTGTTCCAGCTGCAATACGCGCTTAGCAGGCGTTACAAGGAGCTTGAACTGACAACTACGTTAACCGGGACGAAGGCTTCAGCGTCTCAATATCACCATGTTTTAAT
This sequence comes from Amblyomma mixtum, assembly GCF_055824585.1. Classification (NCBI taxonomy): domain Eukaryota; kingdom Metazoa; phylum Arthropoda; class Arachnida; order Ixodida; family Ixodidae; genus Amblyomma; species Amblyomma mixtum. The sequence goes on along the minus strand of NC_143015.1, from coordinate 147,002,822 downwards.
TTCAGAAGCCATAAGTTAATTTCTTTCAGATAGCATACAGAGACGGAAATGGCACTTACAGCGCTTGAAGACAAGGGCAGTACAAAGAAGACAACATGAGTGCCCGTTCTGTACTTGTTTCCAAGAGGTACAAGTTTCGTCATATCTAACCAAACCACCCCAATATCCACCCTGATCATGCACAAGCTTGCCGTAGGCCGAAAGCTACTGGGGAACAAATTGTTCAAAGCAAACTTGAGCAAATGGTTCAAGAGATCATGGTCCCTCTGAAGCAATGATGAGTCTAAAGACTGCGAGAACGACATTCAATCATATGTACAAATACTGCGCAACTCATGTTATTGAAAGAAAAGGCAAAATGTTTAATTCATGCTGTGCTGTTTCAGACGCCCTTTTAAAGCACGAAGCTGACCTTAATGGCGCTACTATTATTAAGGTACTGGTTGCCCGCCCCCATATCTTGTTTATGTACAGGGTGGTCCACTCTAAGTGCGAACACGGCTCCGCGTGGCCACGCTCCGCGGAGCGCCAGCGGATCCGGCGCGTTCGCGCATCGAAGCAAAGCCGCGCAGGCGCACAGGGGCCCGGGGGAGGAGCTTTGTGTCGTCTGCTACCAGCAATGCAAGTGAGGTGCGCGCCAGCGCTGTAGCAGACGACACGAAGCTCCTCCCCTGGGCCCCTGTGCGCCTGCGCGGCTTTGCTGCGATGCGCGAACGCGCCGGATCCGCTGGCGCTCCGCGGAGCGCGGCCACGCGGCGCCGTGTTCGCACTTAGAGTGGACCACCCTGTACATTGATATGCACTGAAGGTAAGAGGGATCACGCCGAATTTGATCGTGGACTTCATTCCTTCCCTTTTTGGAGGCAGTGTAACTGACTTTGCACCATCAAAGCACTTGACCTCTGCAGTTAAGGTACACTCCAATCTCCCACATTAACTTCTTTCGACTTTCAGGGGGGCCTCCCTGACCGCTGCCACTTAGGATTTTCACGGCAATCAACACAGCTCTCACAAAAAAATTTCTGCAACAAATACATTGGGACAAAGACCCTTCTCCCTGACTCTAGACAACGGGGCTTCGGTCTCTCATTTGAGCTAATATAGAATAGGAGGCATTCTGATCCTGATCGACGAACAGCAGCAGGAACTGCGAGAATGGACTTCAATTTTTCACTAACCATGTTCAAAAAACAAAAAGAGCGGTATTAAACTACTCGCGTAGGACCACCTACCGCGTTGGTTCAGGTTTCCAGCTCGAAAATTTGTATGTCCTCTGAAGGACAGACAGTGCCACACCTGAAAACGTTTGGACATTATTCATCGGCGGCAAGTCTCGGATGCATAAGAGAATTATAAAAAAGGGACCTTGAAAAAAATTTCATAAATCTAAAGCAGTCGCGTTGGGCGCGATGTCAGGAATGAGTGAACGAACGGTTGAACGGCAACTTAAAATAAAGTGCTTATTTGCAGTAGTGAATGTATGCTTGAGAATAGGATCAGTGAGATAAGTGCTGATGTTCATAGTACAGGACATAAGGAAAAACGTAACTGCAACTTAAGAGGGAAACAACACTTAATAATATGATCAATGGAATAGAATAATATTTAGCACGGATGCAAGCATGTTCTTGGATGTGGACATGTTCTTGCTCATTTCGGCATTCGAGAGAGATCCGCTGTTGGTCCGCTTTTTTTTACACTTAATCGCATTGTTCAGACTTGTCAGTAATTATGCAGGTGCATGCTTGCGAATGTGTCGTTCCTTAGAAACGTTGAACTGAAGGGAAAGTTAGGCTGACACAATTTTTGAGAAAGAATTTTTCAGTGTGAAGTGACTTATGAAAATGATTATGGAACTAAAAATCAGAATGACATTTCAAAACAACCCTTTGTTTTATCGGTTTGCCGCTACATGACTCTCCTAATATAAGTAGCTAAGTGTAAATATCTTATAAACTGTTATATAGAACACACATTAACTGGATTTCGACTAAAGTTCTTCGAGAACTTTCTGTTCGGCACACTGCTTGTTATCAAGCAAAGAATACGCAGTAATATACTAGTATCTTTTCACTAGTAAAAAATATCGTAAACTATTTATAAATTAAAAGAAAGGCTTATGCGCACCCACATCGGTCAGTGCTCTTCTTTATAGAAGTCCCTCGCCATGTAAAGGCAGCAAAAATTGCGCCAATTGCCTGAAATGCCTCTTTATAGTCTTTATGAATTGCCTGAAATGTCGTTATTAGTAGTCATTATGACACGTATACATCAGCTGTTTTGATTATTCCTGTAAATATGCCAACAGAAAGTTGCAATCGCTTTCAACAACGCTACTAAATTGTGGAATAATTCTTATAGATACTCCATTCCACACACCGCTGTTTATTTAAGGAATCTTATCCGTGACGTTGTGACGCTGAAATTGTCGCATTTATTTGATGAGCATCATAACAGATTTTAAAATTAATCTCGGACGGAGTTCAGTGGGATGATTGCCACGTGTGCGCTTTTTATTTTGTTTGTGTGTCCGCGTGTTTTTGTACTTTTGGGGAGGTCATATTTCCGCCTGTTGTAGTCTGGTAGCAATACAGTGTTAATAAATGGAGGAGCAGCAAGAAAAGGCTTCAAGCCTTTTCAACATAATTACAGTGCTGCAGTCCGCAATACAATTCTCTACAGTGACGTAGCTCTTTTTATAATCAAAATAATGCCGTGATGTTTTCAAAGGCAACGATTAGTTTAAATCGGATCGTCATGATCTTCACCTTAGCTTTAATATAAAGGTTTTCAGGTTCCTTCTTCAAAACAGAAAACAATTTCGCACTCACAAATGTTACCACTTTGAAGACACTCTACCTAATTACACTAGATTTGTCATTGAAAGCTGGATAGTTACTTTTCATTTTCGCTTCAAATTTTTTACATTTGTACATTTGCAGTATTTCTTTTAGGCGCTGTACTTTGATCCCTCATGTAAGAAATATTTATCTTTACATTGAGTTCACTGTTGCTAGCGACAGTGAATCAACACGTGAAAGCTTGCTATGAGGCACCACTTTCTCAACCTAAATTATTATCTTTGAATGTAAAAAATTGGCTGCGGTTTAGCTCAGGTTAAACCTGGTAGAGTAGCGAGAGGTACATACCCCGGGTTACGCTTAGGTTTCGCTTGAAAGTAAGGCACATGGTTTACGTAACTGCTTGAACTTTATTGTTTACACTAATGAAGACTCTCCGGTGGTCAGTAAAGTAGTGAAACTTGCGACAACTGAGGAGGCGGGCGGCGTCTGCTCCGCTGTCGGCCCAGCTGCGAGGCGCGCGGCGCACACACCAGCTGCGTGCTGTGACGTCACTCCGCGCATGCGCACAGCTGGCGGAGCGTGATGCCACGACTCAGCGCGCAGCCATGCTGATACTTGCGAAGCGGATGGAGTAGTGTAGCTCTCGCTACAAAACTGACCACATATACTTCGAAATCCGACTATTCGAGCTTCTAGTCAATTCATCTTTATGTGTCAAAGATATTCTTTTTATATTATAGTTGTGTAAGTCGAATGGTACAAATAAATTGCAATATTTTGTTCAGTGCTTTATTGCATAAAACATGAATGGCGCTGACTGTTAGAAGGACGATTCCTGTTGGCTGGCATCATCCTCTTTTAGCTATTTGTCGTAGCACGTCGAAGCCTTAATCCAGTCACTGATCTGGATACCAGACAAAAATGTGTCTTGTTTGTCTGCAGAAATATGCGTTCTTCGAATACAACAATTTTAGCAGATTAAGAAATCTTGAAAGATAGCTTTGCAGAACCCGCATAACAGAATAGATATATTCCTTTTCAGGTTTTCTTGCATATGGTGCTTTTTAGCAGGAAATTTATCCACGTCACTACGTAAGGGTTCGAAAATAACATTTGCTTTCTAACAAATTTTTTCTGAGTTACTTTCCTAAACTGCAGATAGAAATTTTGTTTCTTTGCTCTTCAAGCCACACAAACCTTTTCAGCTTCGCAGGTGGCGTGTAAAAGATACCCAAGCAATTCTTTTAGGCTCTTCACATCAGCAAAGCCTTACATTAAGATCACACGTCAGAACGTTTGCACAATACTTTGAGGTATGCGCTCTGCCCGGGGTATTCATGTTCCGCGCCATATTTATCTGATAAAAAAAACGGTGGGGATCACTGCGGCAACCCGCATTGGAAGAACGTGAAGGCATTGACCCCTCTACGACACTTGTCTCTCTTTGGTGCTCTTTGCTTCTCTTCGATACTCTTCGCCCCTCGTTGGCCTTAATTAGAATCGCATCGGCCTTCATTAGTGCATTAATTAGCCATTTAATTGTCATTAATTGCTATGAATTAATCACCTTCATTGATTGCGTGTATAAATTGCAATCACTTTGTTTTACATTTTTCTTAATTTACCGCGTTAATTAATAACATTCACTCTTATTACACCCATTTTCACCTCGATCATGCATTTCGGTTTTTCAAATTTGTCGCCATTGCTGCTTTGCCGTCCACGTACTATATCCCCTTCCAGCCTATTCGACCGTGCAACGACTTTTTCTTCTAATTAATAATCCAATTATTCAATGTCAATAAAACTTTTTTTTTCAATTGATTTTCACTCATCAAAGACATTTTCATTCATTTTAAACTTCATTTTCACTTCTTCGCCTATTTTTGCACTATTCTGTTGTCCAAGGCTGTTTCCCGTCCGCTAACTATATCGACGTCCACACTATCTCCAGTGTTTTTCCACATTTTTCCCTCTAACTATTTAACTAACCATTCTATTGACATCGAATATTTTGCACATCATCCTTACACCATCCTCTATCGATTACGACCACTTGTTTGGTCCTATCTCTTCTGAGAACGACACGACTACTACGGACACGTTTTGGTCACGCGACCTCGCCGACATATACGAGTAATGCTTGTGCATATTGTGCCTTTCGTGCGCAGCCGAACAGCTGCGGTAAAAGTAGATATGATTGCGCCACTCAGTGTAACTACACTATCTTCATTATTTAGGAGTAACACCCGGATGTGAAACCACTCATCCCCATTCTGAAATACCTCTTAGCACGCAAATGAATGCGAACAAATTAGGCTGATGCGAAATCATCCAGAACGGTAATGATTATTCAGGACATATAAGCTCTAGAATTAGTTGAAGGCTGCAAACGATCGGCAGTCAAAATATGAAAAACTCACGGTGGCACTTTTGTGAATTTTATTTGCTGTATCAAGTTATCAACTCTATTTGTCGTGGGGAAAAATTCTACAGAACCTTTTATTAATTATTTAACGTTTGCTTTGGGCCAGAGTATTTATCTTGGCATTATTTAGATGTTCACATTTCTCAGTTATTTTGCTCTGGTCATGTATGGCTGTCTTACCAGAACCTTATGTTCTGTAGAATCGAAGTTAGTTAACCTTAACTATATTTCGATATATATGTTGTACCCGGCAAGTACATTTCAAAAATACCAGGAAACAGGCCTCACAAAAAGCTACTGCAGCCATATATTCTTTATTCCTCCTCTTCAGACCCATCCAGGAAAAAAAAAACCTCTTTAGCAAAACATCAATGATAGTTTGGCTTGTAAGCACCGGCTTCCCGTATAATTGCAGAAAGTGAACTGTTAGTTCGCTAAACACAGTAAACAAGTTTCAGCCTGGATAATGTTAATAGCAATAATAAAAATGCTTAAAACAGAAGCAGCGGATACGCTCCCCGCTCCTCCTTGATTCACACAACTGCTTTTACTTCGAACATGCAGAACCGAAGCTGGGAGCACCTAACTGCGGGGGTTGGGCCGCCTACGGTGGCGTCTGCATTCACAGGTGCTTGCCTGCCAACCGTAGATGGCTCATACTGCGTTTCTAACAGGTCGCAAAGGCAGCAAGTGTTGCTGGTTTTCGAATCGTGAACTGGATTGGTGTTTTAGTGGCGCCAGCACAGATAAAGCACCAGAGAGATGCCGAAGTAATCTGATTTTCGACTTGCCAAAGGAACGAAGACCCCGTAAAACACACCGCCTCAAAAAGACGAAAGAAGTTGAAAAGAACGGACAACACAAGCGCTCATTGCAGCAATATAGACAGTTAAGCTAGTTGACAATGCGTTACCAACCGTCCCAAATGTACGTAATACTTCAGGAGAGAACGCCACCTCGCCCGCATGACTGGTGAAGCGATGGTTGGGGAGGCATAAGAATGTGAATAAATTGTGCGCTATGTTTCACTTCACATTTGTGACTTTTATGGTGCACATTTAGTTGATTTGGTTTATTGGGGTTTAACGTCCCGAAGCGACACAGGCTATGAGGGTCGCCGTAGTTAAGGGCTCCGAAATTTCGACCACCTGGGGTTCTTTAACGTGCACTGACATCGCACAGTACACGGTCTTCTGGAATTTCGCCTTCACCGAAATTCAGCCGCCGCAGCCGGAATCGAACTGGCGTCTTTCGGGTCAGCAGGCGAGCGCCGTAACCACTGAGCCGCCGCGGCGGGGCCTCATTTAGTTGAGCCAAGTTTTCGAGTGTCATATGTATTATATCAGCCTTGATGTACGTGGATGCGAAACGAGAGACGTTCTACTACTGAAACGAGAATAATGAAAAGTTGCTGTGGTCAAGGCGCGTTCCATCTGGCACAAATGCTTGGTTTTGGCCAACAGCTATTGGCGATTCGCAATGAGCCCACCATTCGGTACTCTGAATGTACGATCCTGCGACAATTGGTAGCTCTGAAAATTAGCCCTTTGCATACTTCTGCACTAGTACCTAGTTTTCCGGCACCTGCTGCGATTGCACTGACTTACTCAGTCCATCGAAAGATTTCAGAGATCATGGATGTAAGCAAACGCTAAAGGGAGGTGACTGCATTGATGTGATATGTACTGCACGTTTCTTCCGCTTGTGCATTTCTACTGCTCGTTTCCAGTGTAGCTTGTCGTTCATAAAATAATATGAATAAAAGATTCAATTCATATCGTTACTAATTATAAAACTGCAGAAATATCTTCTGAGCGTTCTTTCACGCCACCGCATCTGTTGTCGACTTGCTGCGGCCGAAGTGTGCGCTGAAAATCGACGAATACATTGTCAGCAGCCATTCATTACCGTTGGCAGATACACTGCAGAAAAAACTTTGCAATTATCAGTCATGCAATCAGAGTCAAACATTCTAGACGCGGAGGTAAATATTGGTTTCATTCATTGTAGAGAGCCTGTGCTGCCGTGTATTGATGGTGTATTGATGCTAATAAGCCTAAAAGCTAGTTAGAGGCTGGCAAACCTAACACTCCTGCGCTGGTTTAGTGACTCAGCAGTTCCCGCGAGCATCTAGAGTATAAGGCTCAGAGAAAAAAAAAACTCAATATTCAAAACCGAGCAAATTTGCCCATCTCAGACCCTCACTTAAAGCGATTCACATTGCGCACATTGCGTTCGCTGTCACATGCGCAGCACACAAGACAACTTTCCTGGGTATCTCATTGTGATGCCACCGTTTCTGTGGTGCCCATAGCGAATTCACGAATATACCTGCCTCTAGTACTGAGAGTAAGAGACAGTACTGAGCGCGACCACGAACGCGTACTCCATCAAAAATTCAATCCGTGTTATATTTCTTTCATAAGTCGACATGTTCGTCGAACTTCGCGTCCCGTGATGATTTGAGGTGATTAAATGCCAGCGTTTAAACGACCTGTTTTTTTGTAGTTGCGAGGATACAAAATTTACAGTCGATTTTCATACAGCGCTTGTAAACAGCACATTACGAACTGGTAGGCAAGTTTATAATGTGGAGACGATTACACAGAACTCTGCAACAATTCGGGAAATTTGCCTCTACATTTCCCGCAGAACAGGCGCTCAATAGTTGAAACTAAGGCATTTTTGACTAGGCGTAAAAATTTATTCTATGCATACATGTAGTTTATAACCAGTTGTGAATATTCTCTGTAGTTTGTCCGAACTTTTTTAAAGCTACATGTTTGCGCGAAATGGCGCAATTATATTTGAAATATTGATATATCAGTTTATCTCACGGCTCTTCATTATACCGTGAACTGCTTCTTTTGATATTTCTCATTTTGTTCTTTTGGCAGAGTGGTCAGTTCAGATTGTTAGAAAAACTGGGAAATCAAAACTATTGCTGAAAACGCGCTATGCGCATCTGGAAAGGCCACGGGGTCAAAAAGTATTCTTTTTTTTCTTGTTATGAATGATATGACGAGAGAAATATAATGAACTGAATGTCTTCTCGGTAGCGCAAATGTACATCACCCCTGAGCTCAATTCCACTTTTATAACATCGTAATCTTTCCCACGTTTTCAGGTACATCCAAAACTTCACGTACGCAATAATCATGAAGATTTTATTCTTAGTCGCCGCTGCCCTTCTGCCTGCCATCATTGAACTAGGGGAAAGCTCGGGAGGCAGATGTAAGTAAGAGTTTTAAACTTTTAATCCTGAGATGTTATATACACAGCCATACATACAGTTTTTTAAAACACTTTATTAACCGAACTTCAAAAACCATCGCAACTTCTCCTTTAACGCACGAAATTATTCGAAACAGGCTCTCCTTTAATTGTAATTAATTCGCCGCTTTAGCCTTGATGTTTATAGCGCAAAGTTTCAGCTACAAGCAGCACCCTTTTTTCCATAATGTCCTTGTAGACGTTTTCTAGAACACAATTAAAGCACTCCAGAAAAATTTCACATTGACTGACAGAAACACGAACACAAGTGTACAGACAGACATTCCACAATGCGCTTACTGCAACCGCTGCCTAAAATAATTGATTTAGTCATGGTTTCAAAACGTCTATACAGTTCGCTCAAGGGCAGTTTGTTTAGAAGTAACGCAGTTTATTCTGTATGCAAAAGTGAAAAATGCCGTTGCTCCTGAGTGTCGAATGGATTAGCTGCAGAGTTACCACAGGGAAAGCTACACAACTAGTACGCAACATGTTGGTATAGACAACATTGCACAGCACTTTGAAATCATTGCCCCAGTAAATCGTAGGAATTGCTTAAGTGATTTCAGCTGCAACTGGGTTAGTTTATGCGTCTGTAGAAAAACGTTCGGTAATCTAAACCAAAAGGAGCACTTGTACTTTATTTTTAGCACCTGAATTCATGATTAGGCAGCCTAACATGTACAAACCGTACTAACTAAATTTCACGTGCACTGAAACCCGTGTCTATATGTCCGCGCGACAAACGTCTCCTGTGCTGCCGTGAAGGTTTTTTAACGATGTCGCATATTACGCGAGCTACTGACTTATTAACGTTACTACTGCAGCCCAATGCGGCATCGTAAGCCCAACCTGGTGAAGTACCAAACCGTAAATTATACGAGACTTCTCGGTCCTATACTTTATGGCAAGTACGATGAACACCGTCGACAAGCGTTCAAATTTTTCTGACTTTTATGCCGTCAACTGTCTGTACCGAGACAAAATGGTTCATTAAAGTGACAGCGTTAAGAGTTTTATCCCTTGGATTGCGAGTCGGTCAGGCTACAACTTGAACACACAAGCACGCTCTTAATGTTTGATTGGAGTGGGATTTTACATTTCGGTAGTGTGGTTTTTAACGTAGTGTGGCAGTTTACGAATGTGCGCAATGACTATGTGTGTGACAAGAGCGGCATTTATTATGGGAGCAGTGATAGAGCGAGTATTAAAGTGCATGTCGGTGAGTAGTTAGCGTACCCGGACGACTGTGTGCTTGTGTCACGTGATATTCGCTTGTCCTGGGATCTGGTAGCGTTAGTAGAACACGTGATCGGGTAACATGGTAATGAGACCAAAGGTAGGCCCCTCATGAGATACAATAACGCTCCACTTGCCACATAGCGCTGAACAGACGCGGACACAGGGAGACAAACAGGACGGGCGCTAACTTACACGTAAACTTTTATTGCATGAAACCCAAGCAATATAAGCACTTTCTTAGCAGTGAAGAAGAGATATAAAACCATTGAAATATAGGAAGCACTCAAACATCGTTATCATCAACCGTCACCAACTCGCCCAAGCTTCCATTCTGGCAATTACGCTATCGCGTAATTCCTTTAAAGGAAGACCTTAAGTGTCCGCCCAATGTTTTCTGTCCTAGGTATTACAGACAACTGCATACTGCTTTATTTAAAATTCACTGCAGTTTCCCTCCAGACCCTGTTCTCCTGATGCGAACAAAGCTTCGATAAATAAACAGCACACTTGGCTGAAAGGAGGCCTGGCTTTAAAATGGCAACTGCTGCGAAAAGCGCACCGGATATCAGCCCTTGTGATTTGGCGTAACAGGCACTGATGGGGTGGTGCTAAATCCTGACCTCAGTCTTAGTGTTCAGTAGTAAAACGGATAGTTGAGCTTGTTGGTATGTGTTCATTTTGGCTAGTGTTTAGCAATCTGGGCAAGTGTTACGCAATGTGTGTATTTTTACGCCGGTACATCACTTACTATCAAGGATAAACCCCAGTGAATGCCTTGCGGTGAGAGTGAGAATGGCTTGCGGTCAGAAATGAAACCGTCCTACTTCAACAGATTTGCTTGACACTTACAGATTTGCTTGACATGTTACAGGACTTAGTTTGGTTGGAGGTGTAGATAAGAAAGATGCAGTGTTCAAGTTTGGCATTCATTGTAATGAGGCTTACAAAACGATAACAGTGGGATTTTGTACCGATATACTCTTCTGCTTCCAACAAGCCGCGCAATCGGTTGTCAGTGAATAACACAATACACTGTGCTCATGAGCGGCTACAACGCAAATGTAAGCATAAAGCAGGCGGGCGGAATGGGAGCAGAGCATTTTTGTAATAGCGAAGGAGCATGTAACAGTACCCTGCCGACTCTAATGAGTAATTTATTTTCTATTGAAATCAGGTCTCCAAACAGTTTGGCCGTTTTACAATGACATGCAGAAGTTCACCGCAGCACGAAAACTGCAGCGGCATTACAATCGAAGTATGCTGGTTGAGAGTTTATATGCTAGCAGTCGGCATAATTCGCAACTCGGAAACTTTAGGCTCAACTACACATCCTGCAACATATACGTCTCTTTTTATGTATTTTTTTTGCACAAATGACTCTCCGAATCGCAGGCATCGAGCTTCAGGCTGTACGGCGCGTGGCGGTACCCGCTCTATCTAGGTTCATGTAACTTCTGGCTTGGTTGACTCCGCGTTATCAAGATAAAACTGCGCGTTGTTTACTTGGTCAGCTCGAAGTGGCATTCGCTTTCCCAGACAAGCGGTAAAAGCGCTAAGAAAAGTTCAGGTGAGTGATTTGACTGCACATAACCGCCAGAGCGTGTCATTGCCGTTACGGCATCATAAAGTCCTGGAGCGTTCGTAGATCGGTTCGCCGCTCTTCAGGAATGTCAGCTGGCCCACAAGCGAGTGGCATGGGCAATGTGTTCTCGCCTTCGATCTCCATTTCTCTTCAGCTGCTACGCTTTCCTTTCCTTTGAGGAAAGCTCGGACCAATGACAGCGTAGAAGAATCGTTTAGATAGCGACGATGGGCAACACGGAAGCAGATATGAACGTAGCTTTGGGCTGCTGCTCAAACTGTGCTTTTTTTCATTTTCGTTACAAACAAAACTCAGGTGCGTGCTTGAATCGGGGAATGCATGTACTTCTTAAAAAAAGGTTATAATTTACAAAAGAACAATGCATCTTTTTGCACTATACCGACAAGCGAGTAGACGTCAAAAAGCCAGAAAGCCTGGACAGAAAGTGAAGCAAACTGCATTATGTAGTTTCTTGACACCAACGCGAGATTTCGAGATGCTACGCATGGTCGAATATGGCAACCGCAGGTTGGCGCAGTTTAAACTTATCCTACGTATGAGCAGTGAAGGTCAGAAAACAGTAAGAAAGAAACATATAAGCAGTTAAGTGCACAGAGAAATCTTCCTCAAGATCTTCCTCTTCAAAGATGTTCCGGTTTAGTGAAGCACGACAAGCATAATGCGCATAATTATTATTATTATCAGCTTTACTACGCCCGCAGCAGGGCAAGGGTATCTGCCATGTCTCTCCACTTAATCTTATCGTCTGCCATGTGCGCCAACCATATCCCCGCAAACTTCAGCGCTCCTGTCGGCGGATCATGTTCTTCTCCGAAGTGGCGCTCCTTGCCCGCCTGATACCGAGGCTTGGGGAGTTTTGGTTGAGAGTCCGAATGCAGGCGCGGGTACGTCTCTTGAAAGCGTAGTTTATGTGCCGGAGCGTCGAGTGTCCTGGGGGCCCACTAACGCTTGCCTTGTCTTATAATCGACTCCGTTATACTTAATTAAGGACCAGCGGTTGTCTTGCCTTCGGATTACATCCCCTGTCCAAGCCAATTTCGTCCTCTTGATTTTGATTCAGATGTCATTAACCCGTGTCTGTCCCTTCAACTACCCTGCCCGATTCCGATCAATTAACGGTACGCCTATCATTTTTCTTTCCATAGCTCACTGCGTTGTCCATAACTTAAGTTGAACCCTTTTCGTTGGCCTCCGCGTTTTTGCTCCATTGTAGAGTGGCAGTAAGATAGAGCTTTTGGATGACTTTCCAAGGAGATATACTGGTAAAATGGCATTAATGAACTGAGAGAACCTACTATATGCTCTGGACTCCATTCTTATTATTCCAGTTATTTCCCGCTCATGAACCGGGTCAGAGGTAATTGCATGCCTTGAGTAGAACCCTGACCACTTCTAGCACCTCGCTACCATTTGTGAACTGCTGTTCCCTTGCGAGATTATTGAACATCACTCCTATTTCGTGCATGCTGATTTCTAAACCTATAGTGTACAAGTGATTCACAGTTCCTCCAATATAATCAAGGAGGGGTGAGTAGAAGTAAGGAGCAGAGCTGCTAGGCAGCGTACTGGCAAGCTCTGTGCCCACCTGCCTCAGCCAATTAATCGGCGTCGGTTAAGCGACATCAGAAAGATTATACAGAGGGAATCAAGAATTGTCTAATGATTGGAGGTTGCCTACAAGGTTTGGAGACGTAATTAAACAGTGCAAAATTTTGATGTACACAGTGAAAGACATAAAGGGAATCCATTTTAACTGAGATACAACATTTGGTGTAGTTTAAGGCCACCAATTATGAACGCTTGCCAAGGCGAAAACTAGCCCTCTTGTCAAAGCGTTTGCACCCTGACGCGCACGCTTCCATGTTCAGTGCGTACCTGTGTTCGTGTGAATGTATCTGTGTTACTTACGCCTATTTTTTTTTTTTTAGACTGTAGAGATTATGACGGCGTTGGGATTTTCCCGGGTCCTCCTGGCTCTGGACGTCTTTCAAAGGAAAGATGCGAGTTGCGTTATTGTAGTAACCTGACATGGACCGTGATTCCAATAGGGTAAGTAGAAATATCTGTCTACTGCTTCGCGTACGAGATGTTGGACCGTATTTGGTGCACACAGTTCTTTAGCAGCTGCAGTCGCAACTACGGTGAACTCATATTGGCGTGGTGCCAATCTAATCTTGGTTTATAATGCGTCACACGAAACTTACTGCGAGGGGCATCGCTCAATAGAAATCAAAGCTCCCTGTTACCCTTCTAAATACGTGATTTCGGCGTTTTATAGCTGAAAGGAGCTACGGCAGTGAAGGCATCCCTATGCAAGTGCTTGTGAAAGCCATTGAAATCCAACTAGGACATTCTATTCGTTTCTTCGCACACAGATGCGAGCTTGAGACAGTTGCTCCCATTCAGCTTCAGGTTAAGACGAGCACACGGGTGAGTGCAATGTCTGTCTAAATATATTCTTTTTCTCAGACCTGTGTTGCTCGACCTTTGAGGCCGATATCCAGTATTGCTGCCAATCAGGTGCACTGTAAACAAAAATATACCCAAAAGGGTATAACATTTACTCCATGAGTGGGGAGTAAAAAGGTGGACTGTCCTCCATATTACTCCCATGAGGAAATAAGGGAGTAAAAATGAGGATTTACCAGCATTTACTCCGGTCTAGAAAAGGAGTTAATTGTGCAAAACACTCGACCAGTGCCGAAAAGGAGTACAAAAAACATCATTTTGTGCAATCCGCCCCGCCACCTAGCGTCTCGTCTGCTTCTGGTCAGTTGTCAGATATTGGCGGTGAGTGACGACCGCTTGGTTTCCATCGTCGCTGGATCTCTGCTGACTTCTGCTCCTTCACGGACGCCTGCCGCTGTACAAGATATCGATTTGTCGCCGTTTTCCTCTACAGTACGTTACATAATTGAATTGCTCCTGTGAAGCCTCCAGTACTCTAACGATACCTGACTTTACTTTGTGTCGCCACCCCGTTACAGCCCCCGCTTAGGCCTAATTCTCACAGGCTTTTTTCAGTGCGGTTCTCGCAATGTGTTGCAGCAGATTATGTGTTGCATGAACATGGAACTGTGATAGAACATAGTATCAACGCTTAGCTCTTGATTGAGCTCATAAGGGAACATTTTCCCTCAGCCATGTTTAAAATCCAAGCCTTAGTGAATTGAATATGAATGCAAACACTGTCATTCCAAACTACCATCAGGTGTATTTTGATCTTTTCTGCTGTGGTTTTGGGACCAAGTATAGCGTGGTGGATGACCGTGAATACTACCCAGCGTCTCCTTTTCAGTTTTGAACTACTGATTATAATGTTACATCCCTTTATGTACGAATATAGACAACGAAACGAGCTCGTACAGAGAGGGAGACGCCAAGCAGACGACTCCTGCCGCGTACGCCGCAGCTGGGCTAGCAGACGGCGGAAAGAATGCTTGACGCGGGGTCACTTTAGGGCAGCGCAGTTTCCCAAGTTGGGTTGCCGGCGGCCCGCAGAGCTACTGCCCGTTTCCGCCGCTGCCACTGCTGTAAGAGTGAGCCTGAATGAGGATAAATAAACATGACGCCATTTTTGGGCTCCATCTCTGTGGGTAGCAAAAAATTTACTCCCTTGTCACTCCAAAATAACTGCCTTATATACGGGAGTAAATAAAAAACACCATACATATGGAGTAAAAAAAAAACTCCTTTTGGGTGTGCGTTAGAGGACAAGCCATTTACGCCCTTTTGGTGTTTTTTTGCTAACAGTGTGGGCGGGACTAACCTAGCGATATTCTGCCAGCACTTGCTTCGCGATATGAATGCAGGGTATTATTTAGGACGATAGGCAGCGGTACAGTTTTGAGGCCTAGGCAACATCTGCCACCACGCACATGAGGACCCACAAAAGCTTCCGTCTACCACCTTCACCATAGAAGGCCACTTCACTGCACTGAATTAACTTTTCAAGAACACGAGAAGCCAGCCTTATATCTCTGCAGCTCTCTCGCCGAAAAGTAATTCCTTAAAAAGGGACGTGTCTGAACCTGCCTTCTTGGGACAAACGATGACGGCCCTCATCTACGTGTCTTGATGACGGTGCATTCACACGAGCTGTGCTAGTACTCGACTATGGAGATGTCAGACAGGACTGATACCGCCTCTGCAGTTTTCCTCCTCTGGTGCTTGCGGTACTTTGCGCAGTTATACTACGTGGCTCCGTATAGTTTTGAATTGCAATCTCATCGGGCGAGGAGCTCGGGATGCAATGCAGCTTCAGCCTACATGATTACGCCCCAAAGGACATGAAAATTTGCAACAGCTTTCTTGCTGAAAGTGGTCTGCCTCAATTTAAAATTCTTCAGCCTTACAGAGGCACGCAGTACCTAAGACACAAGCAGCGCCATCTACCTCATGGATTTAGCACTAATATTGTGATTTGCAGCCATCTTCGCTATATCCGGTAAAATGCCTCGTTGTATCAGCTAATAAATTTATAATCGTGTACATTACAACAAGACCAAACGTTTGAAACTATCCGGTACCCCCTGCGACAAACTGTTCGACCGTAATGGCCGTCTGAAGGTCCTCCGAATGCGCAGTTTGGAGGCAGAAACGTTGTCGTTGCAAATCCCACGCATGCTGTGGGCTTCAGCTCAATTAGTAATTTTATCCTCAGGAACATGCAAAGTCATTTCACACCACTTTGAACATTCTGCTGCAAGCGGGTGTCCCCCAAATTCTATGGAAATGCTGGTCCCGGGGTGGGAGGAGGGGGGAACTTCGATGATTGCATGCTGACACATGCACAACGCATTGAGAGTTGAGGCGCAAGGCGCCCACGATCGCTGTTATATAGTGTGGTCTCATGGTTACTGCTGTGGTCAATTTGACCTTCATTGCAGACAGACACTTCCTTCACAGACGTAAATTTTAAGAGCTGATGCTCTTAAATGCACTCTAAGAACTGCTACTCCTCCATTAAGAGTAAAAGAGCCTCGCTACTCCTGCAGGTCTCAATCTACTCTCTCTACAAACGAGAAAGAGTGAAAGGTCCTGTTCACTCCTCTTGACAAAAGAGTAAAATGGCATTTCCACTCCTGCGTACTTCAAGGGAGTTCAGTGCTTGTTTTACTCCTCCGCCCTTACGGCCATACATTCGTAAGGGCGCGCTAGCTTCTCGGGGCCGGCCTGCCAGCCTGGATGCCGGCGTCAGAAAAATGCACTGGTATTGTTTGTTCACGACCAAAGCTCTGGGATAGAGTATCATTAGCCAATGTCGAGTTGTTGGTAGAATCGATAACAGCCATACAAATTTCCTCCCATAGCCGCTTTGCTGCTGCTCTGGAGTTCGCCTGGCCTCTGCTATAGCTCCGCTCCTGAAGGGGTCGCGGAAACCGAGCATATATTTATTTCCCTATGACGCGGGGTTCAGAGTAAAACGGTGCCGAG
This sequence comes from Amblyomma mixtum, assembly GCF_055824585.1. Lineage (NCBI taxonomy): Eukaryota > Metazoa > Arthropoda > Arachnida > Ixodida > Ixodidae > Amblyomma > Amblyomma mixtum. The sequence goes on along the minus strand of NC_143015.1, from coordinate 146,986,036 downwards.
GGTAGCACCTAAGTGCTGGCCAGTTTCGAAGCGCATTCAGCTACAGCATCTATGTGAAATCGGCTAGGTTTAGCGACGACAAGGGCAGCCAGCGAGCAGCGCACAGTTCGTCGCCCGGCGCGACCGCGGGCGGCGTCGTTGCCGAAAGCTCGGCTCGCTCAATGATTCGCTCCGTAGCTTGCGAATCGCGCACGCAAGGCTGGAAAATCGAGCAGCGACTGGCCTGCGATTGAGCGAGCCTTTATGCCCACGTTTGCAGCACAGGTGAACAAATTTAGCACACATGTATGCATGGAATATCGGCTGCGTTGCGGCGATTCTTAAGCTCGTCCTCGACGCCATCATCACCGTTCGGGTCGACCCGAGCATATCTTTATTTCACTACGAGACATAGTTCACAATAAAACGTACTTACAATGCAAAGAGTAGCACCTCAGCGCTAGCCAGTTTCGAAGCGCTCTCAGCTCTGGCATCGAAGTGAAACCTCCTAGGCTTAGCTACGAATACGGCAGCCAGGGAGCAGGCCGAAGCTCGTCGCGCGGCGCGCTCGCGAGCATCGTCATTGCTGAAAGCTCGGCTCGCTCACAGATTGGCTCAGAAACTTGCGAATTGTACTCGCAAGGCTGGTAAATCGAGCAGCTAGCGGCTGGCCTGCGACTGAGCGCACGTTCGCAGTACAGGTGAACAACAATTAGCGCACGAATGCTTGGGATACCGGCTGCGTTGCGGCCACGTTAAGGCGATTCTTAAGCTCGTCCTCGACGCCATCGTCACCGTACGTGACACACAGGCTGAGAACTTGAATTCGAGTACGCGCTAAAGTAAGCTGCTCGTATTTCTCGGAACAATCTGAACTCGAAAAGACAGTTGCTTCTGTCAGCTTCCATGCATGTGGGTTCTTGCTATAGTGAAAGTACACTCGAACAGGATGCGGCGAGTGCGGGCCGCTGTTGCATATAAGCTAAAGTGTGAAGCAAGTATCGTCGTAGTTCCGTAACGCAGTTGATATCACAGTAATCCGCTTGTACGGGTCACATTTAAGCTCTGTTTCATGTAGATCTCCGTCGAGCATGCCAGTGTCGCGTTGAGTAATGCATCGCAGCAGCTCTTTGTCCTACCGCTCGCGTCGAACATATCCTTGATATGGACCAGTTTGCGATACGGTGCGTTTCTTTGCGTTTTTTGTCGCATTTAAGGGATTTTCGCTGCCGTCAATCGAAATTGCATTCCGTCAACAGCGTCGTCTGCGCCGTCGTCTGCTAGGACACCCGGGGATGGGATCACAGGATCGCAGCTTCTACAAACGACATGTCAGCAAAAGTATCTAAAAGCGCTTTGGTATTCGCATTTAATAAAGAAATAAAATGAAAAAATATAATTTGTTTTTGTTGCGAACACAATTCAAATATTAGTAATAAAAAAAGCGCATTTGTAGGTTTTTTAAACGAAGCAAAACTGCAGCCGTCGTCACGTTTTGTGTTATTTGGGTTTTCGTAGCATTGTTTGAGTGCTCGTGCGGTGGACGTGTATGAAGAACACAAGTGTGTTTTGGAAACCAACGACGAGAATTACGCCCTGTCAACACTGGTGATTTTGAACGGGTAAAGCCGTGAAGAAAGGTAGCGCTACGACTTCTTGTCATCTGGAGAGGCAACGAAGAAGAATGTGTGCGGTTTTGCTAAGCCTTGATGAGCCGTCTGAACGGTGAGTCCCGTGTACGTTTCTTTACTTCTGATCTCTATTCGCACGCGTTATTAGTGTGCGCCTATATAGGGATGGCAGTGCAGGCAGTCTGCGTGCGGTTGCCTCAGCTATAATGCGTTAAGCCCGATTCACACGACGGTCCGTTCGCCCGCGGCCCGCGCACTACGTATTCAGGCGCGCTGTCGGCCGCGGCCACCAGTTATCACAACAGAGTTATGCGGTCGCTTGCTAGCGCTGCGAAAAACAACAGACAAAGTTTACTACATTCCAATAGCATAGATTTGTGCTACGTAGGAGAGGATGATGAGCGTGCAGTGCCACGTTAGAGAGCGCTCTTGCTAGGCCAGCTGTGGACAGACAAGGGAACTGACAACGGTCGAGTTGCCTCGCGGCTGGTGACCGTCGGATTGATTTGTGCTACTTAGAAGATGACGATGAGCGGCAGTGCCGCGCGACAGAGCACTCGCGCTAGGCCAGCTGCCAACAGACAGTGCTCAGTGTGTGTACTCGTCGGATTAGTGCTTACGCCTTAATATTTGTCATACAATTTTTTCGGGGACAATGATCGCGTGTAAAAGGCTGGGGCATATCCCTTGCCTAGTCATTTGTAAATTTTTATCTGTGCTTCCCCATGGAACAGAATTTGACACAGTATTATGTCAAAGTTAGATCGTTCTTGCGTCTGCCCTGAGGTGTAGGTGTCGATGCTTCCTCGCCTTCAGATTTTGAGAACTGTTTGGGATGCAACTGCGCACTTATTTAGGATTTCAATCTTTTTGCTATATCCCTCGTTTGTGCGGCCCGCTTTCAAGTCGTTCGCTATATCGGTGATGGTTTGTTATTGATTTTCACTTTCTCTTATTTATTCTTGGTTGACTGCCACCAGCTGTGCTGCCGGCGATTCTCCGCGCTCGGAACTATTCCCAGGCACGAGACCCTACCCACAGACCTCCCTGCACCACACTCACCAGTTTTCTTCGGTATTTTTTTCCCTTGCTCTTACTTGCATTGCCACTAGGCAGTTTTTATTTCTGTGCAGATTTGTTAAATCCAATACCAATTTTCGTTTCATGCTGTGATGTGAGATATCGTGCTTCTTGCTAATGAATGCATGCCTTTTCCATCCTCTCGTCATTTGTGCAAAGCAGACGGGTCTACTGGTCGCTACGTTCAATTTAAAAATACCTTCGGTGCTGCTCCAAAGCACCCTAGTAGTAATAATTAAATCCTGTGCATGCTATATTCGAATAGTTACGCTCTTTTCATCATGCATAAAAATAGTGGTATTCCAGCCTGCTCATCTTTCTATGCGGTTGTGACAGTCATGTAAATCTACTGAAAAAATGTATATCGGTGCATCACATACAATCTGTTCATTTCTTTTGTCATGGGCCATCTCATTGCTTTTTGTGTTCCTATGTGAATACCTTATTCTAATTTATGAAGCAGTAGACAATTTCTTCTCTTGTCATTCATGACATTGTTACGGCCACTGACAACAGTTGCTTTGACATATTTATTTGCAGTTGCCAGCTGCCAGTATCTACTGGGCCATTCGTGCTTCCAGCTTTTGGCTGTGCTATCTCTCCTCAGCTGTTTGTGGTAGGTATTGTTTTCCAGTGATGCATACCTTACCTGCCTATTTAGAAAAATTTCGTAGACATAGACTCACAGCCGGGTTTAGAAATGCATGCAGAGCTCTACGTGCACTTAGCAGCAGTACCTCCCTGTATAATCACATGAATCTGATCCTGAATTACATGAATGTAATTACATGATCTGTATGAAATAGTCGCTCATGAAGCTTTTGACTGCTGCTGTTAACATAATGGAATTTACACTGCTTCAGGTGGAGTGACTATTTCACACATGTTGCCTCTTATGCATATGTGCCCTCTGAAAGGGCGAACATATTCCTTTATCCCTTTAAAAAACATTGTGTTCTATCATGATGCTTTACCGGTATTTCTGGTGTATAGACCAAAATGTCACTCAGTATTGTAACATGAAGCGGGAACTCAGTTTGTCCAATGTTTTAGAGGTAACATGAAGCGGGAACTGAGTTTGTCCGGTGTTTTAGGGGTCCTAAAACATTGGACCAACACAGTTCCCACTCGAGTTATTGATCACTTCGCTCTCGCCCTACCATAAGCTTGCCGTCCAGGTTGGACAAATTGATAGAGCGACTGCTCCAGTGAAGTGGTGGTTCTGAGTTCGAACACCGGACCAGGACGAATCTTTCTTTAACTACGAAGTTTCTGTGAAAGCTGTATAGCTTTCCTTTGTAGCCGTTTGGCTGTGCTCGAGTGGATGTCAATGAGTAATTACTCCTTATTACAGATCTTTTGTCAACGCCAAACTGATTCAGTAGCAACAAATAGTAGAAGGGTAAAAGCATGCTGCTCCCAAAAATTCGTTAAGCATGTTATAAAATGTATGCTGTATTGTTTTAACTGCTGCAAAGAAATAACGGTGATGTTAGATGCCCAGCCCCTATTAGGTAAACATAGCTCGCAACTAACACAGTGGATAGAAAAGAAATATGGACTTCAACCCTCACGACGACCCTCACCCCAGTAAAACAAAAAGTGCCAGTGTTGCCATACTTGAGAGCTTTGCTCTTTAAAATTGCAGTAGACTGCTACTCAAAGTTGACAAAAAAAATGCGTCTCGTTTTCTGCATGTGCATTCCATAGTGCTGGTGCCATTTTCACTGGCCATTGACATTCAGTCGCATGATGTGCACCCCGCTCCTCGAGTTGATTTTGTTTGTCTTGTGAACCTGCCGTCAAAATCAGTGCAGGATAATGCTTCCCCAGTTGATCTGCAGTTAACCTTGTCCTTTGCCAGCTGCTGTCACCCTTTCTCCACAGAGAAGGGCGGTGGGAGTCCAAGCCAGGTGGAGTTGAAATATTTGACTAGTAGTGGACAGGGATCCTGCGGTTTGTTGAGGACACAGGCAAATTGGAGACTTATGGAAGAATTTTTTTACCAGCCAAAAAAGACGCATACACAAGAGAGAACCGCACAGGACAAGGGCTGGTAAAAGCCGTAGTCCTCTGTGGTCCTCTCTTGTGTATGCGTGTTCCTTGGCGGGTAAAAAAATTCCTCCGTAAGTCTCCAATTTGCCGGTGTCCTCCACAGATTGGAGGATCCCTGTCTGTTACTAGTCAAATTTCACTACTCCACCTGGATTGGACTCCCACTGCCCTTCTCAAACTTTTGAAATCCTGTTGCCCTAGCAGATCATCAGCTGTCGGTTGTATTACTTTCGCTTCAGTGAAATTTGACGTGTAGCGGACAGGGATCCTAGAATTTGTGGAGTACACAGGGAAACTGGAGACTTATAGAAGAATTTTTTTACCAGCCAAGGAAGACACATACACAAGATTCGTTGTCTGTGTTTCACAACTGAAAGTTCTAAATACGTGCAAAAGTGTATCGTGCATTCACACGTATTTTGAAAACTCAATTTTTGCAGCGTTAGGTTTTCGGAATTGGAGCTGTAGCATTGCTGCCAAAGAATCCCGCTCGTTAACAAAGCGCACACTTATTTGCTAGGTATATATTCCGTATACCGCAACCAGTACACGTCACTGTTTGGAAGGTTCTGTCGCGAAATTTCTGATTGTGCAAGGTAGCTTTTCTTTTAAATTCAAGCGCTCTCTATTTGCTTTTTCCTGTGCATATTCATCGGTCGTTTCAATTCGGAAGCATTGGTGCTGCAAGACGTGCATACGGAAGCTACATTTGTGCACAAAGCTCCTGAATTTTTGAAAGCGCAGCTCTGACAGTTCTCGTTGTCATAAATAAGTACAAAGCAGCCTAATCTTTTTGGACACACCATTTCATGCTCTTAGCTGTTTCTGAGAAACAGGCTGCTTTTTTTCTGTTTTTGGTGTGAAACATTCCTAACAACTTCTTTCTTTCTCCATGCACAGATAGTCTATGCATACACGGGCAGCTTGATTGCAATATTTAGGGCAATATTTATAACAGGTGCAGTGAGCCTTGGTGCATGTGGACAGAAATTAAGCTAGGGTGGAGTGGGGTATTTTCGCACAGGGTAATGTTATGCGGAGGGTCTGGCGTATTGAAACCGAGTCTTTCTGAGCTCTTATTAGACGTCCCAGCACCAGGACAGTAGTTGAGGCTTTTCTTCTTTGTTGTCTAGTCAATGGTTTCCATCACATAAAATAGCCTTAATTCTAGCTATCCCGTGGCCGTCTACAGAACGATGCAGATATACTGAAGTGGTCAGTGTTGCATAAAAGTAGTGAGAACATTGCAAATGCAAGACAACTTCATTGGTTTGCAGTGCACTAACGTGGCAGTCAGAGAATTACACATTACATTTGCAAATCTAAATTGTGCATAATAGTATGGACTGGCACGTAATGTGCGAAGTAATCACAGTTATCTCGTTCATGCCAAATGCTAGTGTCAAACATTGTCAGTATTGCATATTTATAAAGAGCAGACATGCTGCGCCTAACTTGTCGTTGGATAGATTTTATTACTATGAAAGCAAAAAGTTTACACATGGCTGTCGTGTTCTTGCGTGGGAAGTAGTATTACCTTAAATGAGTATAAACACCAAATTTTTGGTTATGTGTGTTCTTTGTAGCGACGTGCTGGGCATTCGTATACATAGAATTGTTGCATAGTATTCGTCTCCAATCGCTAAATAATTACAACCAGATTTCTTTTCTTCCCTGTTTCAATAGCATAGCAATTGCTATGACATCAATGTTCAGTATAGGTTATGGAAGGCACAAAAAAGCTACGATATCGCTACTTCATCTTTTTAATTAGTTACAATGCTAAAGCCAGCCTGCCTTAAGAGTCTGAATCACAATGAATGACGAAGCCGCAATTATATTGCAGTTTTCCTCATGCCTCCCCTGGCTTATACTGACCTTTGATGCCATTGCCATTGCTCAGTTTTTAAAAGTGAAGCAGGAGAGAGAAGATATTTAATTACAAATTATTTAGCAGTCATAGGCGAATACTGTGTGGTTATCCGTGCATAGTAATGCCTTATGCATCATTAAAAACAAAAAAAAATGTGCAACTGAAATTTGCTCGGCTGCTGACCCAAAAGACGCGGGTTTGATCCCGGCCGCGGCGGCTGGAATTTCTTTGGAGGAGAAATTCTAGAGGCCCGTGTACTGTGCGATGTCAGTGCACGTTAAAGAACCCCAGGTGGTCGAAATTTCCGGAGCCCTTCACTACGGCGTCTCTCATAGCCTGGGTCGCTTTGGGATGTTAAACCCCATAAACCAACCCAAACCAAACTGAAATTTGTTGTCTGCCTCTTTGAGATGAAAAATTTTGAATTTTTCCTTCACTATTTTAGAGCATGAAATTCAGTTAATGGTATCTGAGAAACAGGAATTGCAACAGCCATTTCTCTTCAGCAAGAAAACTGTCATTGGTTTAAGTGTTTTCCCGATTCAAGGTTACCCTGAATAACACCATCTGTCGGGCTAGTTGGTTGCGATCCATATGTATCAGCAGCGCGAACACAACACAGGAAGAAGGAGAAGAAGGTAAAGAGCGCTGAACTTCCAACTTTTATTTGAGCAAAAATTGAACCCGCACTTTTATACACATACCAGGTAAAATCCCACCAGGGGGGTAATCAAGGCGTGCTATCGAATTGGGACCAACACGATGTCCAGGGCATCAAAATGATGACTACTATCACACTATACAAAGACTTCCATGAAAAGCACGAATGACATGCGGAAAAAAAAAACAAGACAATGTAAAAAACAGGGTTGAGTGTGCGCAAATGGAAAAAATGGAAAAACAGGGTTCAGGGCGCGAATTTTGCTAAAAGAAGAAAAAAAAAAACACATGAGAAGGCGAGACACGGTAACAACGTAAGCGATGCGAAGGGATGAGCGCCAACAATTAACACGGCTAGAACTAAAATGCAGTGTGCCCCTAAAAGCCAGGTAAAATCAGGTAAAACCAGAGGGAAAGGTGATTTCTTTTTCAGATAATGAGATGGAAGGGGTGCTTACGCAACCTTCTTTGAGCCCTGAGATGTAGGTAGCTTCAATGATTTCGCATGTTAGTTGGTTTTTATGTTTCTTTAAGACGGTTGCTTTCTTAAAATGAGGAATGCACTTCTTTTGGCTGTCACATACGCTGCAATGGGCGGGCAGGTTCCTCAACGGCGCCCCAGTTAGATCGTTCCTATGTTCCATTAACCTTTCGTTTAAGCATCTTCCTGTTTGGCCTATGTACGCCTTACCGCAAGCTAAAGGTATAGAGTATACAACACCCTCCGCACAAGGCACAAAAGGATCTCGGTGCCTGGTTGTACAGCTACTATTCTTTTTCTTTTTATTAACTTTGTTGCACAGGCTTGACAGGCGCAGAGGGGCTGAAAAGACTACGTCTACGCCTGCTTTTCTGCCAATTTTCTTCAGATTATGCGAGATTTGGTGCAGGTATGGCAGAACGGCGACCTTTTTGTTCCGCTGTCGCGTATCATCCGGGGCTTCACATTCATGCTTCATACTTATCAGGACTTTTTTTGCAACAGACGAAAGGAGAGATTGCGGGTATCCTGATTGCGTCAGCCTCAGCACTTGGCTCGAAAAACTGTCCTGCAACCTGTGTTCACAAGATTTTGTGAGTGCGTTCTTAAAAGTTGACTTCACGATGTTCCTTTTTACAAGTTTTGAATGGGCTGAATCGTAGGGTAGGATGGGCTTATTGGCTCTTGGTTCAAATAACCAGCACACATGGTCCTCTCCGAAAAACAACTTTAACTCTAAAAACCGCATGGCGTTTTGTTCTGGGAATTCATGAGTAACTTCAAGAGGTGATATAGTATTAGAAAAAGTGTGGAGGACTTGAGTTGCTTCTGTTTTAAAGGCTTCAGTGTCGCAATCTAAGAGGACCAGGAAGTCATCGACGTACCGGAAAATTTTTAGAACGCTTGAAGACTCAAGCTTGTCCTTCAAGGATCTGTCATGCATAGCGAGGAAAAGGTCGCTCAAAATGGGGGCGATGCATGACCCTATACATATGCCTTGCTTTTGTATGAATCTCGAACCGTTCCACTCTGCCACTGTTGATTTTAGGTAAGCGCATTGCAATTCAATGAAGCCATCCGCAGAAACGCCACACTCATTTTGGAAGGCCGCAGTGTGGCGTTTCTGCGGATGGCTTCATTGAATTGCTATGCGCTTACCTAAAATCAACAGTGGCAGAGTGGAACGGTTCGAGATTTATACAAAAGTAAGGCATATGTATAGGGTCATGCATCGCCCCCATTTTGAGCGACCTTTTCCTCGCTATGCATGACAGATCCTTGAAGGACAAGCTTGGGTCTTCAAGCGTTCTAAAAATTTTCCGGTACGTCGATGACTTCCTGGTCCTCTTAGATTGCGACACTGAAGCCTTTAAAACACAAGCAACTCAAGTCCTCCACACTTTTTCTAATACTATATCACCTCTTGAAGTTACTCATGAATTCCCAGAACAAAACGCCATGCGGTTTTTAGAGTTAAAGTTGTTTTTCGGAGAGGACCATGTGTGCTGGTTATTTGAACCAAGAGCCAATAAGCCCATCCTACCCTACGATTCAGCCCATTCAAAACTTGTAAAAAGGAACATCGTGAAGTCAACTTTTAAGAACGCACTCACAAAATCTTGTGAACACAGGTTGCAGGACAGTTTTTCGAGCCAAGTGCTGAGGCTGACGCAATCAGGATACCCGCAATCTCTCCTTTCGTCTGTTGCAAAAAAAGTCCTGATAAGTATGAAGCATGAATGTGAAGCCCCGGATGATACGCGACAGCGGAACAAAAAGGTCGCCGTTCTGCCATACCTGCACCAAATCTCGCATAATCTGAAGAAAATTGGCAGAAAAGCAGGCGTAGACGTAGTCTTTTCAGCCCCTCTGCGCCTGTCAAGCCTGTGCAACAAAGTTAATAAAAAGAAAAAGAATAGTAGCTGTACACAACCGGGCACCGAGATCCTTTTGTGCCTCGTGCGGAGGGTGTTGTATACTCTATACCTTTAGCTTGCGGTAAGGCGTACATAGGCCAAACAGGAAGATGCTTAAACGAAAGGTTAATGGAACATAGGAACGATCTAACTGGGGCGCCGTTGAGGAACCTGCCCGCCCATTGCAGCGTATGTGACAGCCAAAAGAAGTGCATTCCTCATTTTAAGCAAGCAACCGTCTTAAAGAAACATAAAAACCAACTAACACGCGAAATCATTGAAGCTACCTACATCTCAGGGCTCAAAGAAGGTTGCGTAAGCACCCCTTCCATCTCATTATCTGAAAAAGAAATCACCTTTCCCTCTGGTTTTACCTGATTTTACCTGGCTTTTAGGGGCACACTGCATTTTAGTTCTAGCCGTGTTAATTGTTGGCGCTCATCCCTTCGCATCGCTTACGTTGTTACCGTGTCTCGCCTTCTCATGTTTTTTTTTTCTTCTTTTAGCAAAACTCGCGCCCTCAACCCTGTTTTTCCATTTTTTCCATTTGCGCACACTCAACCCTGTTTTTACTTTTTTACCGTGTTCTTGCCTTCTCATGGTTTTAGCAAAATTCGCGCCCTCAACCCTGTTTTTCCATTTTTCCATTTGCGCACACTCAACCCTGTTCTTTACATTGTCTTGTTTTTTTTTTCCGCATGTCATTCGTGCTTTTCATGGAAGTCTTTGTATAGTGCGATAGTAGTTATCTTTTTGATGCCCTGGACATCGTGTTGGTCCGAATTCGATAGCACGCTTTGGTTACCCCCCTGGTGGGATTTTACCTGGTATGTGTATAAAAGTGCGGGTTCAATTTTTGCTCAAATAAAAGTTGGAAGTTCAGCGCTCTTTACCTTCTTCTCCTTCTTCCTGTGTGGTGTTCGCGCTGCTGATACATAAGGTTACCCTATATTTTAAACTGCACAATGTATTACGTGACAGGAAACCGTCAAGCACAATAGGTGTGGTTTTAGAAATGACTGGAAGTGATAAGGGAATACATTTACTTAGAGCAGGCAGTGACCGCTGATCCGGATCATGAAGGGTAATAACTAGAGGAATATGGATTGGGCGGAGTGCATATAGGCAGGTTCTCTCAGATCATGAATGGCAGTTTTCAATACCCCTCAAGAGAAAAGTATACAACAGCTGTATCCTACCGGTATTCACCTATGGGGCAGAAACGTGGAGGCTAACGAAGAGGGTTCAGCTTAAGTTAAGGACAACGCAACGAGCTATGGAAATAAAAATGATAGGTGTAACGTTAAGAGATCGGAAGCGGGCGGAGTGGGTGAGGGAACAAACGCGGGTTGAAGACATCCTAGTCGAAATCAGGAGAAAAAAGGGTGCTTGGGCAGGGCATGTAAGACGAAGGCAAGATAATCGCTGGTCCTTAAGGGTAACGGAGTGGATTCCAAGAGAAGGCAAACGTAGCAGGAAGCAGCAAAAAGTTCCATGGGCGGAGGTTTGCAGGAACACGGTGGACATAGCTGGCGAAGGACAGGGTTAATTGGAGAACATGGGAGAGGCCTTTGCCCTGCAGTAGGCGTAGTAAGGCTGATCATGATACTTGCAGAAGAGGTTGCTCATGTTAAAATTTTCATTTGGTAAATATGTGCTTGTTTTACATGCACACAGCTTTTGAAAGGACTAGCATAGTGATAATTGTATTGGGCTTCATAAAATTGTAGCTCTGAATGAAGGTTTGCAATGAAAGGTGTCTGCACTTGGTCACAATATAGGTACACACTAGTGGCGACCTGACACACACGATCAGTACATTCTAGTTGTATTCTTTCTTTTTTTTCATGGGGTTATATGCAGGATAGTATGAAAAGGGCATTGGAATTGACTCTTACTTGCATTATTTTCATTCATGTTTGCAGGCACCCGGAGAAATGCACGCATAGCCAAAGCTCCTTCACTCAGCCGAGCAAGCTACGGCATCATCCAGCATCTTAGTTTCTTTTGAGCGCTTACAGCTCACTGCGGTGGATTTGGTAGATGGGTTTACTTTGCTTTTGGCAGTGTTCTTGGCATTTAATGTCAAGTACACCCCAAAAACAAAGCGGGCTTGTCTGCTGCTTGAGACACTAATGGGGCTTGATCCTAGCGAGTGCCTCCCGAGCGTGTTTTGGGCAGCCACAGCAATCACAGCAATGACTTGAGAAATAAAAGTTATCAGTGTTGTACATTTGTGTCATTATTTCTTGAACCATTGTTATTCCCAACGCAGACAGAGCACCATACTAATGTGCAAACTGTAGTGTAGCCATAAAGTAGTTGTATGAGCAAAAATTATAATCCCTTTTGCTCATTACTCTTTTGTAGATGTAGCGCAGGTGGATCCTGCAAAACATATGACCAACTTGCTCTGAAGAATATGTGAAATAAGAAAATTAGTAGGATACATTGAAAACACGTGAAACTCCTTTTGAAGGAGTAAAATAAGATCTGGGCTGATACTCCTTGAAGGAGTATAGTCACTCTAACAAACGGAGTCCTGGAACTCTACCTGAAAGAGTAGTAGGATGCTGTTTCAATGTGGTAGCTTTACTCCCTCGGAGGAGTGCCTGTACTCTATTGCAGGAGTAGTACAGTACTCCTTGAGTAGGTGTTGGATCACTCTTTGTCCAGAGGGAGTAATTTTATTCTGGAAAAAGGAGTGGAATATGGGACAAGCGAATACTCCTTCAAAGTGTGTTCTGGGCACTCCTCTGCACTCCTTTAGTTCTAAGAGTGTGTCATTCCAGCATACGAAGGGCTCTGTAACAAATTTATAGTGACCATATTTTGCTTCACAGTGGCAGCAGCTGTTTTCTGAACAGATATGCACATAGTTTATTTGAGCAACACATTTATGTTCGCTAATAAAAATGCAGTGAACCAAAAATAAGTAACGCGACTAAGACACACAGATAGGGTGCGCGCGCGCACAGACAGAGAGTGAGCTTGAAATGATGCAACAATCCAAAATATCTACCCTTTTGAAAAAAAGTAATGTTCTCAAATATTCGCCATTTAACACAACACTGAACGGCTGCACGAGCAAAGCAATGTATTGTTGAGCATTATTAGCTCAGACCAGTTACGGTAAGCGAAACTTGCAACCTGCTTTAAGCACTCATTTTACAGCAACGAGCGAGACAGGAAATTAAGTAGGATCTGCGAAGTTTTTAAAGTTTTTCATGCCAGGCAGTCCTATTTGCTGTCGTAAGTTTTTGTTATTTGATCCAGCGCACGGCCTTGAAATGAGATCTTTTTGCTGCCTTTTCGGTCGTGTAAGCGTTTATGGTCGAAGTCAAGCCGCAGTTAAAATACTAAAATTTTGGACTGTAACCATACGCAAACCACAATGTATATGTCAAATAATCGCCCAACTTTTCTTGCAGGTGCAAAAGTCTTCGTGCCCCGTTATGCCTACTTGGTGATTACGATGGACTGTTTCCAGGCTGCTGCGAGAACATCCCCCAGTGCTCAGACTCGTACAAAGAATACCTAAAGGAAGAAGCACATCGCTTAGAACTCAAGGAACTTGCAGCTCGAGGAATAAACAAGACGAAGCGGTCTTAAAAAAATATTAATTGAAAACCATGTGAAATATCCCATCCCTCTTTGGATGTTGCGATATTTGCCGATCTAAGCGCTGAAGCATGACAAGTAGTGTGTAGTTTTTCGGGCTTTTGAAACGCTAATAAAACCTGAATAAAGCAGTAGCCAAAAACTTTCTCAACAAAATCATATTTTCGGGAACAGTGCCAATGAATTGTTTTATCCCACCTACAGGAGACAGCCCGAGTTTAAATACAGACTGCCTCAGCTATTTTTGCAAAGACATTTAAAACTCACATGAAATTCGTGTATTGAAGCCGGCACCAAAAGTAGTGGCAAATCTTCACGACAGAATCGAGCCGAGCACGCAAAAATATTTATCTCAGTGCTTAGAGCGCTCTAACGAAGGCGAAAGAACACTCGGTTGCGAATGCTTTAGGCTACTCTGCCAGCCTCCAGCGTCTGTAGCTATCTAAATAATTGGTTGGTTTTGGAGAAAAGTAAATGGCGCAGTATCTGTCTCGCACATCTCGGTGGACACCTGAACCATGCCTTAAGGGAGGAAAGGAAGATGGGACTTAAAGAAAGGAAGGGAGAGGTGCCGTAGTGGAGAGCTTCGGAATAATTTCGACCACCTGGGATTTTAAACGTGCACTGACATCGCGTAGCACACGGGTGCCTTTTGCGTTCCGCCTCCATGGAAACGCGGCCGCCGCGGTCGGGTTCGCATCTGGGTACTCCGGCTCGGTAGACGAGCGCCTTAACTACTATTTGTAGCACAGGCTATGGACTGAATGACCTTCGCCTCGTTTTTATAATTCTTCATGTGTTCCTTCTGGCCTTCCCAACGCTCTCCGACATCAGTGCTGCAGTCGTCGGTGAGTCAACGGTACTGAAGGCACGCCTCGGTCTCTTAGCGGCCCGTACGCGTAGCTGCCCACAGCGGGGAGAAGGCGGCCAAGTAGGCCCAAAACTCTGCTAAGGGCGGAAAAAATGAGGCAAGCGTCACAATGTGTTTACTTGCGAAATTAGAGAAGAACGCTGAGCTCGCTGTCAGCACAGAAAAAATAAGGGGTTGCTCGATGGTGAGCAGACAGGCAAAGAAAGCGCAAAATTCTGCGGTAAACCTACTTCGCGCTGCGAACCGACAAGAATCGACAAGAAGCTGGTCAAAGCTTGTCCAACGTTCATGTAATGAGCCCGCTCCTTGGCCGGAAACAGAGAAGCCGTGGTCTAGAATACATGTGGATTTTGCGGGTCCTTTCGAAGGTCACATGCCGATGATTGTGCTGGATTCTTATACCAAATAGATCGAGGTAACTGCAATGAGGCTGACAGTTCGGAACAAACAACGGAAGCATTGCAGACGACGTTCTTGCCGAGGACCCTTGTGAAGGACAACGGGCCGCAGTTTACTAGCGAGCAGTTCAGGACATATATGAAGCTCAATGGCATCTTTAATATGCGGACAGCTCGTTACAAGCCAAAGTCTAACGGTCTGGCGAAAAGGGCGGTACAGGCTGTGCAGCACGGGTTAAACAAAAATACGCGCGGTAGTTTGCAATCTCGTCTGGACCATATTCTTTCTCATTATTGCCGTACTCCCCTACCAAACGGGAAAACACCGGCTTCCACGACTCTCGGATATCAACCACGCTATTTATTGCACAATGTCGGGTCACGACCCTCTCCGTCTGCAGGTGCGTGGCGCGCAACAGCGGAAAACCGCTGCACAAGGAAATTTGGTTCAAGAACTACAGAATGGGCAACAAATGGAAACCAGGAAACCAGGCGCGGTACAGTCCACCGACGGCTCAAGCATGACAACAGTAAATACGGAAGGTTGGGAGCAACGTTGCCCCCACATCGACCAGCTGAAGACCAGGACAATTTGGAAGTAGAGGAGGCTACGCTCGTGGCAGCGACAGAAACATCAACGGCTGAAGACAGCGCAAGCGCATGGGTACAATCGCAGCCTCAAGTTCACGGCAGCGGGGACAGTCAGTCTCAAGCAGGCACGAACATTAAAACGCCGCCAGAAGGCCAAGCCGATGCCTGTACAAATGAGGCACAAGTGACCGACGACGCTGAAGTGGCACTGCTACGTACCGCTGCTACGCATCGCTGATTATAGCATGCCATAAGAATGAAAAAACTGGCACATATTAATGAGCCCGCCGCGGTATAAATTGGTCCGGACTGGAACATCATGCCAATCGACTCTGTGCACCATTCTGATCAGCTCTAGCTGACGACTGCCGTTGTGCTTTCGCACGTTAGCACTGAGACCCCACTGACCGATTTCGCCGCTGTGTGTCAGTCGACGCTGGCTGCCTCTGTCTGTCTCTGGTTTCTCGGTAAGAGCTGCCTTGCTTTATGAAGACACACCGATAGCTGACACTGCCATCACTGGGCTACGGCGCATCGCTTAATCGCTGGGCCATTTTTGTATCAGGATTGAAATGAGACCTCCCAGTTATCTATGAATGCAATCGAGAGAGTGACGAATTCCGCATATTGCGGAACGTAAAAGACCTCTCAAGTTTAAATCCGCTAGCACAAAGGGTCCCACTCATTGATTTTGCCGATCTATGTTTTCTGCCTGCCTGACTGAACACCGAGCGTCGAATTGAAACCAAAGTGAAACTGAAAATCTAGCACACACAATTGGCCTGTGGCCTAACTACGGTAAAGCGTTATTCATTTTTTTTCTTTACTTTAACACTCATCTGATTCATCACGTAAAACCCATACCTAGGACAACTGCGTTACAGAAAAAAAAAAGTACAAAAAAGCGTTTCTTTGCGTGATGTCGAATATACCAGAACGAAGAAAAATGCTCCGATTGCCGCCGGAGAGCGTGTATCTTTGCATGTGTGTCCCCTTACACTATCCCTATCCCTCTAAAGCAGCGAAGTTGTCTGGGGCAGAAATGACTAGCATTTTTTCGAATCTTCCCTTCTCCATAACCAAAGGCGACGCGCGCCCCATATGGAGGGTGAGTGAGCGTTTACAGAGTAGACATTTGTGTGTCTTCGGGGCCCACTTTAGCAAGAGGTAACTGTCAGAAGTAGCTCGTCTATGAGAGGGGTGCCCAGCTCCGCAATTCAGCCTGTGTTGTTAGTAATATAAATTAGGTTCAATTGAAGAATGCGCTACCGCACAACGGCTAAGGTCACCATGACTGTCGATGACTCAGCGCACCACCGACAGAGCTCGTCAGTCTTATGGAACTCCGCGTTTCTGATCCTATTGTTGCCGGACTGTCGCAATGCCCGGGGGACAATTTTGATTGCTTTCTTGTATAGCGAATATTAAAAGCTCTATTTCAGTCGAACGTGACCTTTTTAAGTATGTTCACATTTCTCCTGATGCGTGAATCGTAATTTCTCTGTATCGTCTGTCTGCTATGTAAACCTTGGTGTTCCTTGTTCACTTTTGCAGCTTTGTAAGCACAGCGAGTGGCAACCACCATGAAGATGTTTGCAAAGTGGTTGTAAACAAGCGTGCAACAGTAAAATGCAGTCATTATTTTGACAATTGTCTACAGCAATGGGAGAGAGCAGAAGGTACTGTGCTCTTCGTGGGATACTCTTAACGGAATAACTCGTGAGGGGCTCTCACCCGAACTTGTTAATCTTCTTGAAAGAAAGAAAGAAGACTATCGATAGATTCCAGTGCACTGACCTCCGGCGGATTATAGCGGCTTCTTTTTTCGGCACCGTTTGGAGAGGTAAGAGGTTTGAATCCTCCAGACACCTACCCGCTGCAGAAAACAGGGCTACATGCGCCTCCATGGCAAAGATGTCATTGTAGAGCAAAGTCGTGACCCGGGGAAGAAAAAGGAAAGTGCGGTCTTCTGAATAAAACATCCAACTTTGAACAAAAGTCTGTGAAACAAAACAAACTAAAAAGTATTGCAGCGTTCTACCTGACCATTCATTTTTTTTCTTCAGCTTTCAAATTAGTTGTTATCTCCCAGGTATAAAATAATTACGGTGTTGATTTCCCACTGACCTCCATTGAAAATTAAAAACATAGAACCATTCCCCCATAATTCTTGCTTTCCATGATTGCTGGCTTCCTTCGTATTTATTGCTAAGGTCTGCCATGTTTACTGGTCAGTCACTGGCCGGAATAAAACACTGCATGGTGGAGAGCCCTGGCACGAACGACCATTGAAAACCCATGGATAATATTTTCGTCGTTATAGTCAGCATTAGTACGCTTCTTTTAGTGAAGACAGCGTTCTGGGAAATGTTTATGGCATGCTAATTCAAACTGTTTTGGGTTTATTCGTGGTATGGAGCATGTAGGAAATCTGCACAAACGTTTCTAGTTTGCCTCAGCACCACAGCTTGGTGCATGCAACTGAAGAAAAACTGTTATGTCGACTAGCAAACAGCTAGCGTTGAACAAATTTGAACAAGGGACAGAACCTGGAATAGGACGACTGCTTACTTAAGCATCTTAATTTTCCAACCAGTGAAGGCTTCGAAGAGGAAGAGAGAGAGAGAGGCACATACAATGACATTTGCTTCCAACAATCACGTGGATGAGCTGTTAGGAAAGTTTTCTTTTTAGCCTTGGCTGCTTCATTTAACTATCAGAGTCCTTTTTTTGTTAGTGCAATTATTACAGCCCAAACGTACAGTTTCACCTGCCTGTGATTCCACATAGGTAAGGACCAAAACATAGAAACAATACAGTTGACGTTTACATGCGCTTATTGATCACTCCCAAGAAGTGTCTGACGTTAGTATGCTGCACGTAAGCGCACACCTGCGCGATGTATGGCGGCGACACCTTGGAGAGAGTTATTGCCTCCTTTTGAAAATACTGGGTTCGCGGTCGAAAAAAAAATGGTATGCCTCCAAACACAAATCAAAAGGGCACGGCTGAGCGCCATGTGCCACTGCGCTTTCAGATATGTCGTTCGACCGCTTGATGATCTCCTATCTTCAATATTACATTTAAGCCGACAGCGCTTGCTATGGAATAATCAGAACTTCTTTTTTCAGCATCCTCTGAACAACCTAAGCACTTTCTTTTCCGCTTTTTTCGACATTTCGACAATAGAAGCTGGACGTTAGCTATGAGAAATTCTCATGACTAGCTGCAAAGCATACTCCTCATATATTCTACACTGATTTCACACCTTGAATTCGCCAGGAGAGTAAGGGCTTCTTTGCAGTCACCATGTTCGGGTTTCGCCCTCACATGTCTGCACAGAATGTCGTTCCCCAGCTGCACAGGGATGTAATACGACTCACAACTATGCAACACAATGACAAAGCCATCCTCGCCCTTGGTCTGAAATGGGCTTTCGACAATGTGAAACACGGAAGCGTCCCGGCCAACTTGAGTTCTACCGATTGTGGGGCTGGGACGTACGCGTATGTAAGAGATTTCTTGTCTAATCGCCAGGCCTTTCTTCGGATTGAGGGCGAGGAATACGGCCCTTACATGATGAGAACACGGGGTACCCCTCAGAGAGCAGTGTGATCACCGCTCCTGTTCAACATTCCTATGATGCGCCTCCCAAGCCAATTGGCCCGGGTGGAAGGCATTCAACACGCGTTATATGCAGATGATATTACAATTTGGACCACTCAGGGGAGCTTTGGGGACATGGAGGATCGCCTTCAGCAGCCTGATTCCATAGTCGATGCGTATGCTAGTGACTGTGGGCTCCAATGTGCTCCAGCGAAATCAGAGCTTCTGCATGTCAGAGCGAACCCAAAGGATAGGACAGCAATATACGTCTCTCTGTCAGGAGGTCCTATTAGAGAGGTGGGGGAGCTCCGTATTCTGGGCCTTTTCATTCACCAGAGACTAAGACCGGACTCGACTATTGCGAAACAAAAGAGAGTAGGCGAACAGGTAGGGCCCACGATCCGCCGCGTTTCCAACAAGCGGGGTGGTCTGCGGGGCAGAGACGCGCTTCGGCTCGTCTATGCCTTCGAGACTAGCCGGATCCTCGACGCCATGCCATATCTCTGCACTACTAAGCAAGACGAGGCGCGAATAGACGCCATCATCCGCAAGGCAACTAAGCGAGCCCTGGATCTCCCGGTGGCTACCTCTAATGCCAAACGCAAGGCATTGGGGGTGCTAAACTCCTACCAGGAGCTGCGGGAGGCCCACCTCGTGAACCAATACACGCGGCTCATGCAGACAGCTCCTGGGCGCCGCCCGCTAAACCGCCTGCTAAACCGCTTACACATCCAACACGACTGCACTTCAGAGGAGGCGGAGCGTATCGCAGTACTATGGCGCCATATGCTCTGGGTCTACCCGCTCCCCCGCAACATGGACACCGACATGCATGAAAACAGACGACAAGCGCGTGCTCGGGCTCTTGAGAGACAACACTGCTGCCGACCCGGTGCATATTATGTAGACGTAGCAGGGTCATCGCCCACGGGATATTACTCGGCCGCTGTCGTTCCCCAGGAAATGCACGTTTATGGACTCTAATTTGGAGCTCCGAATTCAATGCGGGCCGAGGAACTAGCGATAGCGCTGGCTGCCGCCCACGCCAATTCAAGAATAATCATCACGGACTCCCGAAAAGCATGTGAACATTACTTGACAGGGGAGATCTCCCCCTTAGCTGCTTGTAATCTACGACGGACTGCCACTGATCCAACACCCAAACGAATCATTTGGGCTCCTGGCCACCAGGGCTTACGAGCTAATGAGGCCGCTGACGCGGCTGCCCGAGCGCTTACTCACCGGGCTCCTCAACCCAGTTCTTCTGGCTCGGAGACTAACCAGTCGCTGCTGCGATTCAAGGAAATATTAACACATTATAGCGACAACCACCGCCTTTTCCCGGCCCCTGCAAAAGGGCTGAGTAAGACGGAGGAGCGAACTTTAAGGCGCCTGCAGACAGGTACTCTACTCTGTCCTGCAATAATAAAACATTACGATCCTAACACGGATGGGCGATGCCCACACTGTGGGGAGACCTGTGATATCTTCCACATGGTGTGGGCATGTACTCAAAATCCATACCTACCCCCTTCCCCTACCCCTTCCAGAGAGGAATGGGAGACTGCCCTCCTCAACTGCTCCTCGCTTGAGTCCCAAAGGGCTCTGGTGAAACGGGCGAGAGATGGGGCCTCGTCATGCGGTGTCCCGGACTAGGGACGCCGACCATGTAGCGGGGCCACTCTGGTGCTCCCCAACTCTCTTTCACAAAATAAAGTTTTCACCACCACCACCACCACCATGCCAGGTTTTCCGGCAAACGTAGTCATTGATAAGGTCCTGAAAATGAGAGCTTAGCAAAATTCTCTCAAATATAGAATGACAACTGTTTTATCAGGCGCACTGTGCAGCCTGACGACGGTGTCATTTTCACTAACGACATTACGGTAAAATTTGCTCTCAGATTCATGTAATAAAAACAAAATGGACACACTCGATGCCAAATTTGAGCACTTAGTGGTTCCTGTAATTTCAATTCATAACACTATATGGCTTTCAACGGAAGCTCTCGACTGACCTGAAATTCAGTACTGTTTCAGAACGGCATTAGCTGCATACAAGTATATGGCCCGCATTGCCCTTCCTGGTTGACCGCATCGTGTTCACGACATTTGCAATAATGGCGACTGCGACACACGTGCGCAGAAGCATACCGAACAATTCTGGACGAAGCAAGTTGTCAGCTGTAAACCGTTTATGGACGCAATTTTTTCTTATAATGTAATTTTTCACTATAACAATCAATATATCCGCAGATCGCCGGACAGAGGCTTTGCATATTTTTTTCATTTATGTCATTTTCCATCATCAAAAGCGTTCCCCATTGGTTTTCTGTGGCTGGCAGTTTTAACTATTCGATGCGATCAATCGAAACACTTCAAAAGAAAGATCTTGCTACAGATAAGAAAAATGGACCATTACCTTCGAGAAAAGCTTGCTGAGGGGCTAGTTGGTTTTCAGTCATTATATTCATCTCATTCAGAGCAAAACACACTCCTGACAAAAGAAAGGAACACAAAAGATGAAACATCGTCGCCCGTGTTTCGTCTTGTGTGTTCGTTTCTAGGTTTTTCCTTTCAAATCTTCCTATATAGACATTGTTAGATTGAATTCTTCATACTCTGACTCATTCATTAATTCATAAAACACTACATCCATATACGGAACCTTAAAGAGGAAGTTCCTTACACCGCATAACATGAACATCAGCGCAAAACGCATGCGGCGAACTCAGCAGTTAACATTTCGTGATAAGCCGTAGTTATCTAGAGAGCGCCCGTAGGCAGCGTGGCCACATTTTCTTATATTCGGAGATCTCAGTCGTTTCAAATATTCGCAAAATGTTCCCAAAGAACGAGTTGTCATTTATGACAGCGGCAAATAAATGCTTCAAAACTATTTTCAGCATGTCGGTACAAATAGGACGGCACAGATGAATCGTCGCCTTCATTTTGCTGTTTCAAAAAACTGCGTGCTGCAACGTGCTCATAAACGCCTTCTGATGGAATGGTGACAATCACGCGGTGACTGACGCTTGCCAGATAACTCAAAAAACGACAAACAAAGACTGCCCCGTGTAACCCGTCTTTCGCGTGGAAAGACCGATTTTACAAAGTGGTATACTCACCGCAGTCGAGGCGTAGTGGCTTTATCGGCCGGCCCGGCTTCTGGCGGAAAGGGGATCGAATAATTCCGCGGATACCCACGGGGCCCCCTGCAACGGGGTACAAGCGCAGCACATTTGGTGCACAGCGGGATTCAACACTTGAGAAGAGCTCGCTTATTCGCCACCACACCTGATTCTTCACATCAAGTGTGTCCAGGGGGCATGCATTTACACCACAGCACCAGCCGGTAGCTGAAAAAAAAATTTTGGTGCAGCCACTGGCTGCGCAGTTACGCTCTAATCAACACCGAGTTTCTTTTGGTAGAATTTATAATCTAATTTTTTCTCCACCGGCTGTTGCAGTAAGAAGCACTTATCATACCCCGCAACGTGTACTTTTCCTTATTTTCTATTGCAGGACGGCGGAGGTGCTGGGTTTAATGTTTTTGAAAGGCAAGGTCCGAAAATCTGCGGCAAGGGTGTAATAGAGAATTTGGAAGAGAGCACCTGCCGAGGTTAAAGTAACCTAGCGCAGCTGTAATGTGGACGATGTTTCTTGCCTTTGAAACTTTTTGAGTCCAGGTGATGATAGAAGCTGCACGTGCCTAATGTTAGAGCGTGACAATTCTAGCTGCGAAACGTGCTGCTTGAACATTAAGCCTACACGGATTTGACGCCGTGAATATTTGGCAACGTTAAATAATTTAGAAACGTTTTTATATTGGTCAAGATCTCGAAAATCGGAGCGTACCACAATCTTGTCAAAGTTGGAATGAAAACTGCTTTGTGAGATGAAATCTGAAGCGACTTAACTTTAATTCTTGCTTTCATATTCAAGGAATGATGTCAGAGCTGGCTCACTGTTTGCCAAATAAAAGCAGTTTGGGGCATTTTGGATATTTCAGTACCAATAGCAGATTTTTTTCAAGGAAAGCTGTCGGTTATGCTGGAAATCAGCATTGATTAATTTCCGTCTCTCGTTTTATGCTGGTAGACGATCTGCATTGCTCCTCAGGCCCTTTCAAGCGGAAAGTTATTGCAAGTTATTGCAAGTTAATAAATGAGCTATGCTCTAGGTATAAGATTAGACGGTCTTCATGCTAGGGTAAAGCGGTGAAGGTGGCTTGGTGGGCACCTATCTCTAAAGCAGCCGTCGTCGTCACTTCGAAGCACGGGGTTGCTACGACGTGCATCTTTCCTTCAGATATTTCCTCTCGCATCTCTTCTAACACTCGTCTATACACTCGCAGCAGAAATCTTGGCTCCACTCGATTCAGTTCACGGGGCCGAACATTTTAACGCGACAGCGTTAAACGTCCCCGTGTCACAGGAAAGCCGGTGTCGGCGTTGTTGTTGGCGGCATTTTAACACGAGAATCTCCAAATAAAATCTCCAAGTGCAAAATCTTGTGGAGATACGGGGACCCGAACCCAGGCCTTTCAGACTACGGGGCGAGCACGCGCAGAACATGCAACGGTTTTTTTTCTTTACTGCATGGAAGTACACACACGCTTACAGGTTTCAAGTCCGAATTAACCAGGCCGCATCCAGCAACCCGTCACACAATATCACACCAACATCCGGCTCTCTCTTTGTTAGCACATCGAAACTCCGGGAGACACGCATGCAAAGAGGAAAGGGAGCCACGCAGTGCGGCGATCGTGCGCCGCATATACCCCCGCACAATAGCGCACTGCTCTCTCAACAGAGACGTCGACGCCGCTATGAACTTGCCGCTTGATCACGCCGCTATGAACTTTCGTGGGACGCTTGTGGTCGTTTTTTTTTTTTGTGGCGGGCGACAATACTCGCACTTCGGTAACATTTCTGTGTGTCGGGCGACAATAGTCGCGGTTCTGTATTTTTGTGTTTCGGGCGACAATAGTCGCAGTTCTGCTTCTTTCGTGTCGTGCGACAATAGCCGCCGCTCTGTATCATTGTGTATCGGGCGACATCAGTCGCCGCACTGCGACTTTGTACAACCGAGAGACGGTTGTCCCTTTTCAGACAACGGTCCAATAAAATTCTCTTCAATGCTGCTCTTACGCAGGCTAAACAATTCTATGAACAATGAAAGATTACATGGAACTTTATAACCTTAAATTGTAGGCAAACATGTTACAGTATAGGGCGTAATCGAACCAACAAGCCTTCGTAGCGAGGTTTAGCATGCTAAACAACGCTACATAGGTTTGTTTCTTCGAACTGAATAAAAGTGTACCTGGTCAATGCGTTGTGCCATTTTACTTCGTGGCGGGTCTTTGTGTACTGATCTGTCCATGAATAAGATTGAGAATAAGAATTTTGAAACGTGAACCAATAACAATCACCTTCTAACCTAAAAGCAATTCAATCGACTGCCATGAGCTGCGGAAAAGCAGCGCCATCTATTTTGTAGAGATGAAAGTAAACGCGAGTAGCTTGGGCTGAGGTACCGTAGGTGGTGTTTGGACCATGTTCGGCTTGAGTATGGGTTAATGAAGTTTTATGGACTAAAGCGACTTAGACTATGAGGGACACCGTTGTGAAGGGCTCCGGAAATTTCGGAAACCCGGGGTTCTTTAACGTGCGCTAAGATCGCACAGCACATGGGCCTCTAGAATTTCACACACATCGAAATTTGACCGCCGCGCAGGGGTCGAGCCAGCATCTTTCGGGTCAGCAACCAAGCGCCATAACCACTGAGCGACCGCTGAGACAGGTACAGCAACCTTTCCTTTCCTCTAAATCACAATCACAACAGAGACGCACAATGGATGGATGGGTGGAAGAAACTTTATTTAGCAAGAGAGTTCGAGTCCCGCAGGCCTCCTGGGCATCCGCACGACCCCACATACGGTGTAAACGTTCATGTGGTGTTGGTCCATGACGTATACGGCCCGGCACAAGATCGCCGGCTGACGGCGATCTTGTGCCTGTTGAAGTGCCGTGTCTCTGCTTGTTGTAGCCATCTTGCAGGTATTGTTGTTTCGATGAGTGCGTAGCAGGACGTGTTCTCCCGGCTGTGTGTTGGCTGCTGCGCAGATGCTTCAGAGCAGCTGCTATGGCTGCACAGTTGGTAGATACAGGCCTTCTTGCGAGGGAAAAATTACCTTGTAGGCTTGCGGAGGTAGCGACGCCATCTGTCTGTTGCGGCGCTCAACAATCCTTATGGAGCGCAGCTGCATTCTGTTGTGTTTGTACATCGAACGCCACGTCGACGCCGGCAGTGACGCAGGCCCTGAGTTTTCTGCTTGCGCTCGTGCTGTTTTCTTCTTCCCGTAGGTGCCGATGACATTAGTCCACTCGGCAGGATAGTCCGTCGCTTTGAGAGTCTCGTCCTGAACTTGCACTTGTGCGCGGTTGTTTTGCAATTTTTTTTTGTGGTGCTTTTACCTGGGGGGTAAGAAAAAGACGTTAGAGTCGTCCTAGAATCCATCACGCACAACTCTAGCATCTTTTTGCTACCACCGAAGTAAAAGTGTGTTTAAAGGAAATGCGAATCACGGAGCGTCTAAGTTTCACTCTTAGCGTTTCTTTCCATCCTGATAAGTTGGGGATAAAAGTCTTTCGGACGCGCGGAAACCGCACTAGGCATACAGGTACTGCACGGTTTCTAGCGATCAAGCCTTTTGACAAATAAATGATAGTGTTCATGAGTCTGACTTTCACCTCAGTAAGTATCGTCTCGAGCCACGAGCTAATGACGGAGCTGTCAACCTTACCGCTCACGCGTCGTAGACGCTTTCAACCTGAAAGTGCATTCTACCCGACCGCGGCGGCCGCGTTTTGATGGAGGCGAAACGCAAGAGGCGTTCGTGTGCTGTGCGATGACAGTGCCCGTTAAAGATTTCCAGGTGGTCAAAATTATCCGGAGACCTCCACTACGGCACCTCTTTCTCTCTTTCTTCTTTCACTCCTACCTTCCTCCCTCATCTTACGGCGCGGTTCATGTGTCCGAAGAGATATGTGAGACAGATACTGCGCCATTTCCTTCCCTCAAAAACCAATTTGCCAATTTTACGGGACGAGTGGGACACAGAACCTTAAATCTCTGAGTTTTCACTCTGCTTCCCTTCTAACGTGTAACTGCGGCATAAACCGCGAGAAGCCGGCAAGAAATATACGAGAGTCCGGCCTTTTAGGTTTAAAACAACAAATGCTCGCCATAGTTCTCAGGAACAGGATAGCGATTTCACCTGTTAATGTTTTCATCACCCATATTTTCTAGTTAAGCAGCAGTTCACATGTGAACGACGTGACGACACGTAGGTGAATAATCTGCTTTTTGTTTTCTTTCATTTCGGTGCGACCCAAAATAAGGAACAGTCCGCAAAAGCGCGAAATCAGGCTGGCAACATCAACCTACGCAAAAGCAGGTCAGGACTCATTATGTGAGAGACCACCTATGACGTCATCCCTGTTTCGGAGCTATCAGAGAATTGTCTGATACCCGGAAGGTTTCGGTGGCGATAACCGCAGTGCTGTCACGTTAATACATATTTTCGACCTATCCTCTATAAAATTCTGCGGCTTTCTTTACGGAGCTCAATAGAGCACTGCGACGGGATATTAAACATATCCGCTTTCACTGGAGCTTCATCTTCATTCTTACTCCAAAACGGCGAAAACATTAAGTGCCGGAAGTACAGCAAATCTAGCAATAGTGGGCATCAGCTCTGGTACCAAAGCTTTAAGCATAACATATGCACTGGCTACGGGGGCGCCTGCCGCCGCTTTATCACTTGTATACACGGTGTAACCACGCGCGCTGTTGCGGTAGATAGGCGCCATGAGAATCAAATTTCCTTCTGAAGTTTTAGGAATTATCAATGTCATTGAGGCCCACTGAGTTCATTTTATATTTCGGTGTATTCAGAGTCAAAGAATGCACCTTTATGTCTCGCTCGCAGCTCGTAGCAATAACCGAAGTTAACATCGCTTAGCTTAGGAACACACCCCTCAGTGCTCTCATGAATTGTAGGGCAACTTCAGTGTAGTTTACTTTATCTTAGTTTCAACATTTCACAGCGTTTACAACAAATATTGAAATGTTCAAGCGTCAAAACTAAAAGTGCATCAACTTTTGTGTCTTATTTTCAGAATGTGCAACTGAAACGAGCAAGCTTTTCTTTGACCAGATAACTTTGATTATAACTAAATATATTCACATACGAAGTCACACGTTTCCTGTCGGAACAACGCTAAGAGCATATCCGCCGCTGTGGTTGAGGTATATGCTGATAATATTCTTGATTAGATGGCCTTCATATACGCAGTTCTCTTAACCATGATAAAGAAGATTGAACAATTTTGATGATCTAGCTTATAGTAACGCTCCTGTAGAGTACCGTCATAACTAAAATAATAACTAATGGTAGGACCCTCGGCATATTGCTAGTGTAGACACGGTATTGGCTATACAGTTGCGGAAGCCAGTTTTTACGCGCACTTTTTGGCTGCCGCTTTGGCTGAAATGGTGAACCCTTCGAGAAAACAAATGGATTTCGGCGTCGGAGCTCTGTGTTAAACGTGTAATCACCTCAGCTGCGGGGATACACACTTCTTGGGAAAACAAGTTGCCTTTAAAAAAAATGCATGTCTTAGCCAAGCACTTTGTTCATGTCGCTTTGGTAGCTCGGTGATACACACTTCTTGAGAAAACAAGTTGCCTTTAAAAAAATGAATGTCTTAGCCAAGCACTTTATTCATGTCGCTTTGTAGACTTTGGTAAAAAAAAAAATTCCTGGGAAAGCGTTTTGCCTTAAAAAAAATGCATGTCTTAGCCAAGCACTTTGTTCATGTCGCTTTGGTAGCTTGGTGATACACACTTCTTGAGAAAACAAGTTGCCTTTAAAAAAATGAATGTCTTAGCCAAGCACTTTATTCATGTCGCTTTGTAGACTTTGGTAAAAAAAATCCTGGGAAAGCAATTTGCCTTAAAAAAATGCATGTATTAGCCAAGCACTTTATTAATGTCGCTTTGCTTCCTGTGGTAATACAAACTTCCTGGGAAAACAAGTTGCCTTCTAAAACATACATGTCTTAGCCAAGCAACAAATCATTCACTGCTTTCCCAGGGCTTTTTAGTTTGCATTTATTTCTTACATATTTACTTGTCACCGTTGCTCATATTAAACACGAAGTCAACAATGCAGACTTTCATTAAATATCTCCAAACGGCAACGTTTAACATATCACAAGTAGCTTTCTTGAACGCATGACTTAAAGCACCTTTAAAGTGCCTTGCCATCTGAAAAGCATTACGTGTTCCGTGTTTGACAGTCGGCAACGGTACTAGAAACGCCGAGACAGCGGAGGTGAGTTAGGCCGTATGCGGTAGTCACTGTGCTACAAACAAAAAGAGGCGCATGAAGGCAAAAGTTGGGCTGATTGGTCATGAATGTTTAGGGAAAAGAGCATTTGCAGACTTTCCGACAGGGGTTCAAGCCCGAATTCAAGCAGGCGATAAAAACACTTTCAGGTTCTTGTACTTGCAGAACAGTTTACATTGACGCTAAATATAGTATAAAGCCCTCACCGGAAAGAGAACACACACTGCAATAATCGTTTCAAGTTAATGCCGAGTGTCCCTTCCTTCTCTGGAGAACCCATTCATTTCCTGGTAAAGACTAAAGAAAGAAGTTGCAATGGACAAAGAAACACGCACACCACAGTTCAAAGCCAGAAATTCCGGATCTCTGGCAGCCGTTATGCAAAGTTACTTAGTGGGAGAAGTCATATAATAAATATCCAACCTCGATGTGCAACCTTACCCAAGGAAGTTCACGCATTGACCCCTTTCCAGCTAGAAATAAATGCTATCTAAATATTTTCTGATGCAGAACAGCCTGCACATCACATTTTGCGTTTTTAAGAAAACACAGTGTTGTATACGTTGGTTGAAAAGGTGCTTTATTCGATCATGTCACCAGAAAGGATCGAAAAGCGTTCTGGTTGCTCCACACACTAGAAATATTGTAACTATAATGCTCTCTGTATCGCGTATGTCAGCATCTTCTATTAGCCGTAGTACTTCATCGTGATCATCATCATCAGCCTGAGATGCTTTTGTCGCATGTCTCTAATTAACCCTTTCCTCTGCTGGTCGCGGCAGGTTAAAGTGGAGGATTATTGGAGAGTCCTAATAAACTACCAAGTTGATTTTATGTCAGAATACGCATCTCAATACCATACACACCTTTCGTGCGAAACTTCGCCTTGTGCGTAAAGTGAGGAGAAATAATTCCTGCGCGGCTGAGTACTGAAATCGTGTAACAGAACATCTGGATGAAACAAGTGATAGAAGCAATGAACAATATGATAGACAGGTATTTACGTTAGGAGGTCTGGAAACGTCTTTAGGTAACTTTCACCTGTGATATGCGCTGGCAGATTATATCAGGCGACTACAGTATGAGGTGTGTATGTTTTCCCAAAAGAAGTGTGGCAGGAATTGTGTTTAACTTTTCACGGGTGATCGCGGAGTGGAAAAAATGTTTGTGGTGATAGGAATAAATCGCCGTGGAGCAAAACATGACGATAAAGTTAATGGAAGAGTGCCAGGTTTGGTAATTAGCGACGATGTGGTCTGTTATCAAGTGCGGCGCGCGCTTTCAATGCGGTGACGCTAGTATGTTGGGAATAATCTGAAAAGATGAATCTGACAGCCCCGTCTGGCAATGCCTATCATTTGAGAATAAAGTGTGCTTGATCCGGGTCCCAAATGGATGATTCGCACACAATTTTAATCCGTATTAAGGTAATGTTTCCAAGTTTGCTGAGGTTACAAAGGGCTGCAATGACTCGGCAATTAAGTTTTCTTACTTATCCTGCTTCGCTAAAGCCTCAACGACGTTTCCAACTCCTGAAGGACGTGCACACAACGCCTGTTTCAAGCCGGAATACATACGCTGAGGGACGCTCATTATGAATGTTGTGTATGCATATGCCGGCTAATATGTGCATGCAACCGAAGTAACCTGCGTGCTACCGAGTGAAGAAATGCACTGGAATGAAACCACTGCAAGAATAAAATAGATGTTCAGCCTTTATCTTGAATGCGTCTAAGTTTGAGAGGGTCACCACAGCGCTTTTTGTTATATTTTGTCTTTAAATTGTTTGTTCCATTACAGTCGACATATGAACGTGGGATTCGTTTCTGTGCGAACCGTTTTCTGCGCATAATTGTTGCTTAGACCTAATGTGAGTGTTCTGCAATGTTTATGATCACTTGAGGCCGGATTTTTAGGCACTAAAAACCACGTTTTAGGCGCCATAAATAGGCGGCTAAAATTGAATTTTAGGCACCTAACGGAGAAAAATAGGCACTATAAACTTTATCAAAAGTGCACACAGTTCCGAACTTCAGCGCGCAATATCTGCCGTAAAATAACACAAAAACACAGCAGGAATGATTTGGGACCTTAAGCAAGGTGCGAACATTAGAAGCCATTTTTTTTTTAAGGCTGTCGCGCAACTTTTCGTACAATACAAATGCTTCACCAGAGCGAAAGGGGCGGTTACCAACCCTTTTAAAACACTTTGGTATACCTCGAAACAAACAAATCGCTTGTCGTGTACAAAAGTAGAAACAGTGAACACCTCAACAGGAGGCCACGTATTTAGAAATAAAAATTATTGCTTGAGTCATTTACTCTATGGTTTGAGTGCACGAATGCGTTTTCGTATGCACGCACGACTGCCAGCTGTCTAGTGTGGCCTGCTCCACCAAGATTACCGCCAAATGTCATTTGATGAAGATGGCATGCGGCTGGGGCACAAGGAACGAAAATAAGGCAGATTACCCAGGTGGAAATTTTAATCAGTTAAACTGTTTCCAGCAGGTTTATGGAAAATTTAGAGTTGGTTTAAATTGGATCCAACTGGGAATTATTTGAACGAAACTAAAACTTACTCCGTATACTTTCCGAAATGTTTTGCCATCTTGTCGACTACCACTTTAACAGGCAATGTCATCAACAGTCATCAACAAGCTGCCACGATAAAACGGCAGAAAATAGGAAAAAGGTTGCTTCGTTATTTTCTGCTGACGTGGTTGGTATTGTGTACACAGCCGGCGTAGGTGCAGTGTTCACTACAGGTGACTGACGAGGTCATCTAATGTTGCCACGTGTGTTTTCTACTTAAAACCGCAATGGATTCGAAAGCAAACAGAATCTGGAAGCAAAACCCCAGCGTATTTCAGGCCCCTTTTCTGTAAAATAGGGCACTTTTAGGCACCGACGTCGGAAATTGGCATTTATAGGCACTGACACTCAAAATAGGCATTTATAGGCACTATAGAAAGAGTATTAAACATATTGTCAACACCTAATTCGTGCTCATATGTAAAAATGGTGCGCCTACGAAGCGTTGAAAAAAATAGGCATTTGCCTAAAATCCGGTCTCTAATGATCACATACACGCGACTGTGCGCCGTAAGGATGTTTTTTTTTTGTTGCTATACTGCCCTATAGGTGGTCGGCGAGGATGCTCCCTTCTTTTTTCGAGTCCTAGCTGCGTTTTTTTTTTTTTTTTGCTGGCCACTTTCTGCGTTTTGCGCATGCCTAAACGAAAAGCAAGTTTTTAGTCTGACACGAACTTACTTTTCCATGAAATAGAGCCTCTATGCCGTCACCTCCACGCTCAAAGTTACGTAATAAATACCATTTTTTGCGGTTTTCTCGTGGTCATCGTGGTGTGTTGAAGTATTGCCACAATGAATTGCCGAGACACGGAGCGAAATGTAACGGTGACCTTGCGCAAAAAAAAAATTACAGGCACTTTACACCTCTCTGAGACGCTGCGAATAAAAATTTCTCCACAATATCGCTCAGCGCGATCGCCTGTGCTGGAGCCATTCAAGTAGGTTCAGCCCCGTACAATGCAGTCTGCAGGCAACTGTCAGAACATGTGCTTCCATAATGTGATTGCAGTCAAAAGGGCTTCGTTTCCCGCACTCTAGCCGTTAAAGGCTATCGCTCATCGTTGTCGGTCTCGTTCTTTGTCCGATGTGATTCCAGCGCGACCGCCGATCACGGCGTTACTTCAGATGGCGCTACACTAATTGCACTTCTAGATCTCTAAAGAACAGGTGCTGCACCTGAACACGCTTACAAAATGTGAAAACATATATAGTTTTATCACCGTCGTTATCTACCTTTCATATATCTGTTTTGTAAAAGCCAATAGGCCTAACTGTTCGGTCACCCTCAACCACGCAATCCCACAAGCATGTATATACACAATAGTTCCCCCGTTCGTTTTACAGCCCTGACGGTATTAGCCGAGTTCCCTCTTTTTGCACTAAAGGTGCAAAGGTGCATATAGGCATCGGTCCGAACTCCTGTTGCAAGGTAGCCTCCAGCGTGACTAAAACATGTAAGCAGTACGCAAAGAGTCGCACAGCACACGGGCCTCTAGAATTTCGCCTACATCGAAATTCGGCCACCGCGGTAGTGATCGAACCCGCGTCTTTTGGGGTCAGCAGCCGAGCACCACAACCACTGGGCCACCGCGGCGGCTCTCATGAATTAATTCTTTAATTATGTGCTTAATTCGCCATGCAAATTAATAACAATTTAATTGGTTCCTTAATTAGTAAATTCATTCGCAATTAATTAATTTCTCTCCACTTCAATTAACAATAATTTACTCTAATTACCCTTAATTCACCTTAATGCGCCAATAATTCATATTTAAATTAATTAATTAACCCCAATTCATACTTAAATCACCTGTATTCACTCTTCAAACTTTCTATATTCAATAATTATTGATGCAGTTTCAATTACTGGCCACTTTCCCCCGTTTCATCTAAGAATTCTTTCCGGATTTTAAAATTTGGCGCCACGCATTGGCCCCGCCCAAACTTCCGATCACGTGATCCCACACTTCCGGCATTTTCAAATTTGGCGCCACTTTTTCTCTCTCCCCGTCCACTTTTTGAAATATTTTGGCTCTAATTAATTAACTATTCATCCGATTTCGATTTTTTTTGGGGGGGCACCATCCTCCCATCATCCTCTTTCGATTACAACCACTCGTTTGACGCTACCTCTTCTGAGTTGCCCACAACTGCTGCCGACATAGTCTCGTAATGCTTTCGCATTAAAAATAAACAGAGACAACTATATGCATCTGTACAAAGCTCTCGGCTCGGGAGTCAGGCAGCTAAACCATGGTCTCCCCTATCTGGAAACTTGACGAACCCATCATTAATAGGAAGACGGGGGTTCGATCCCGGCTGCGGCAGTTGAATTTCTTTGGAGGCGAAATTCTAGAGGCCCGTGTACTGTGCGATGTCAGTGCGCGTTAAAGAACCCCAGGTGGTCGAAATTTCCGGAGCCCTCCACTACCGCGTCTCTCATAGCCTTAGTCGCTTTGGGACGTTAAACCCCATAAACCAAACCAAACCAAACCAAACCAAATCATCATTAATAGGCTACTTCCTCCCTATCTATTTTTCAAGCTGTTGGAGCACGGTGTCAATAGCAGTCATGAGTGGCGACATTACTTCGTAGATCATTTATCGAAACAACTAACGTTGATCATTTTTCGCAGATCACGTGAACATAGGTCCCTTCCTTATTGTTATAAAGCCTGGTAGAGCGTTAAATTCTTTCTTTCATCGGACAGTGACGACGACGGCATGTGCAATCCAAACGAGCTGAAAAAACTTTTCTGGAACCTCAGGTTCTTTTTTTCTCATTTCTAATATCGCCGCGAAATTCTTTCCACTCGACTGACGCTGCCGATGCTAGCCTCGCACAAGCGACCCATTGTATTTTGAAATGCCGCTAGAACATGCTGACATTTGCTCTGCTTGCTATGACGCGAGTCAAAAAGATATCTTTGGCTATGCAGACTGCTGCCAGGCATGTCATATCAGGAAATGCGCGAGATTTGGGGACCGTTGTTTAAAAGCGAGAAGTGGTTAACGAAGCAAAATGCTGAAGTGCTTGACGTACCGTTCGTTCTCAGATGCCTCGTAGCAAGGGTGGTGGCACTAAGCCTTTAACCTAATTAAGTATAAAGCTTCCTGAGATGAGAAGAACTCTGGCAAACCGCAAAGACAAATTTGACACTCCTTCAAATGTAATCAAACTGTGTCTATCATATAGAGATCCGTCGAAGACATGCGTCAGATCTACAAAGAACTTCGTGAAGCATAAAATAGTGGCAAATGAGAAATTTAGCGTCTTTACAAGGAAATTGCCGGCGCCGAAAAAAAAAATCAAGGTGGTCTAGAAATTCCAGAACAGCGCCAGCAGCCGAAGACATCGGTTAACACAGAAGGCGGCAAAATATTGAACTTGACGGAGTGCCTGGAAGACAGATGGAGCAAATCTACTGGACAAAGTAAACAACCTTACAATATTATATACGAATCTTATATTCGAAGCCCGTTCAAAATTTCGCCAAATCTTCGCTCAGTACGCAATGTTATTCATGACAGCAGGAAATAAATTCTTGCTTACTATCTTCCGCATGTTGGTGGAAATGTGACGGAAGTGATGCATGCTTACCTTCACTGGGCTGGTTCAAAAAAAAATAACTGCATGCAGTAACGTGCTCTTGAATTCCTTCTGATAGATCGATGATAAGCACGAAATGATTGACGCTTGCCAGATAACTTGCCAAACGAGAGAAAAAGCCTTCCCCGTCTGACCAGTCTTTCGCGTTGAAAGACCGATTTTACTAAGGCGTATACTCACCGCAGTCGATGCGTAGTGTCTTGATCGGCCGGCCCGGCTTCGGGAGGCAAGGGGTTCGACTCCCGCCGCCGGATACCCACCGGGCCCCCTGGAACGGGCACAAGCGTCCCGCATTTGGTGCACAGCGGGATTGAACGCTTGGGTGAAGCTCGCTAACTCACCACCACACCTGACGCTTTACATCAAGTGTGTCCAGGGGGCATGCATTTACACCACAGCACCAGCCGGTCGATTAAAAAAATGTTGCTGCGGCCGCTGACTGGCGAGCTTACGGTCTAATCACCACCGAGCTTCTTTTGTTAGAATTTATGCCATAACTTTTTTCTAGCCAGGTTGTTGCAGGATGAAGCAGTTATCATACTCCTTACTTAGTATTTTATTCTTTTTTTTTCAGGAACAGGATGGCGGGGGTGCTTAAGTGCTTGAACGGCAATGTTTGGCGAGCTGCTTCGAGGGTGTAATAAAGAGGTAGTAAGTGAGGAGCTGCCGCTTTTAAGGTAACGTACCACAGCTGTAGCAGGGCGATGTTACTCACTTTTGGCACTTTCTGAGTGATAGTAATGGTCGAAGCCGTAGGTGCGCAGTATGAGAGCATGACAAATCTAGCTGCGAAGCGTACTGCTTCAATATTCAAGCTACAGAGAGCTAACGTCAGGAAGTCGTCGGAATGGTAAATAATCTAGAAATACTTGTTGATTGACCAAGATCTCGAAAATAAGAGCATTCAACAATCGTGTCCAAGTTAAAGTGGCAACTTTAGTCAGGGACCCTCTGAAGCGACTAAACTGTACTTTTTGCTTTCATATTCGTATATTTGTTTTCAATATAAATTGCTGATGGGTTTCAATTAAAGTGCTCTGTTATGTTGAAAAACTGTAGTGATGAAGCTACGTCTCTCATTCTATGCCATTACACGACCCGCATTACTCCTCATGGGCTTTTGTTATTGAAGTGGATAATATATCACGTAACGCATGCAAAGTTAGCGACTTCCACTCGAATTCTATCAATCTTTCTAGTTTATTTTGGTACATTTAATGGACTGTGCGAGTGCACATGTCTTCACGCTAAATCCAGTTCCTAAATGTGTCCTGCAGTTTCTGAACATTCAAGGACATTTACATTGGCGATTAGGAGCAACTCTCGAATTTCGCGTATCCTTCTGGTCGTACCACAACTTTAGTTCTTATTTCGATTCACCATTTGAAATATGCTTTCGGTTCCGCAGAACACAAAACTTTCCTCCAAATGGCTGACTTGAATCCGCCCGTAGTTAAAAAGCTCCTAAAATGTGTCCTCCTAGCATGCTAAGGGTTACTGGGAAAACTGTGCTGTTGCCCTTTTCTCCACGCGGATATGTGCTGTCTGCTGAAGTCAAGCCTCCGATCCCAGCATATTTCAAAAGTTACATAAGGAAACAAAAAGGCGCACACCTAACGGTATCTGAAAAATTATTACAACTTAGTAACATGTTCTTTGTTCATTCGAGACATCCCAAGCACCAATAAACACAGTCACAAGCTCAAAGCACGTCGTACATGTTTACAACAAAATCACAAAACTAAAGTAGAGAGAGAGAGAGAGAGAGAGGGGGAAAGGCAGGGATGTTAACCAGAAAGGATTCCGGTTGGCTACCCTGCACAGGGGAAGGGAATGAGGGAAATTAAAGAGGAAAGAGAGAAGTAAAGGGAAATAATCACAGTCTGTCAATTAAGGCAGTCGCTCTCAAAAAGCGAAAGGGTGCCTTGTAAGCCTTGATGGCAGTTCACTGTTGTGGCCACGGACCGAGGATCTTGGCCTCTGTGAAAGGGCGAGGGTCCAGACGGTCCAAAGCACATCGCAGCTTATGTCTTTCGGCTACAAAGGCAGGGCACTCACACAAGATATGGGTGATTGTATCATCACAGGCGCAGATCACACAAGAAGGGCTGTCGGCCATCGCGATCCGGAAAGCATACTTATTCGTGAAGGCAACACCGAGCCATAGACGACACAGTAGTGTTGCTTCACGACGCGCTACATTACACGGAAGACGGAGGCGCAGTCCAGGGTCCAAAGTCCTGAGGCGACGGTTGCACAACTCACCAGAGTTCCACGCTGAAAGTGTGAGCTCCAGCCTCAAAGAACGAAGCTCACACGCTGCGTCAGCTCTCGTTACGGGGATATTAACGGGGATTCCATCATTGTGGGCAGAACGGGCAGCTTCGTCAGCCTGGTGATTGCCATGAATGCCGCAGTGGCCCGGCAGCCACTGCAAAATTATGTTATGTCCTTTCAATGTGGCGTCATGGTAGAGCTTGCGGATTTCGGCAACGATTTGTTCGTGTGACCCTCGGCGTAGTGCAGTTTGCAGGCCTTGAAGGGCTGCTTTAGAGTCTGTGAAAACTGTCCAGTCATCTGCAGATTCCTGACTAATGAACTGAACTGCAGCCCGTAGGGCAGATAGTTCTGCACCAGTTGAAGAGGTGAGATAGGTAGTCCTCACCTTCATTAAAATAGACCTGGCCGGTATCACCACAGACCCAGCAGAGCTTGTTGAAGTCACTGAGTCATCTGTGTAGACATGTATGCGGTGTTTATGGTTAAAATGCAAATGATGCAGTGTCAGTTGCTTGAGAGCAGGCAATGATAAATCAGATTTCTTATTAATTCCAGGAATAGATAGGTGCACCCGGGGTTCATGGAGACTCCATACGGGTGAGCATGATCTTGATGGGTGGGCGCACTGCGAACGAAGATAGGCACGGTGAGCTTGAATTACATTTGCAAATGCAGTATGTGGTCTGAGTACGGGAAGAGCTGCAAGATGATGACTCGGAACACGCGTGAGGTGCCGAATGTGTGTTCTCATGGTTTCAACAGCAATGTATGAAGTAACAGGATGCTCCCCAGCGACAAGAATAGTGGCTGCCGTTGAGGCACATTTAGGTAGCCCAAGGCAGATTCGTAGAGCTTGCGCTTGAACACTTTGAAGTACCATCGCTTCCTTGGCGTTGTTATCGTTAGGAACCTCTCGTGGAGTCCCCATCTTTACGACATGCGAAAGAAACTAGCAGCGATTGTTCATATTCTCTCCTTCCTCGGGGGAAAGTCCTGGCGTGCATCTGTACGCTCGATGCTTCAACTGTACCGTTCGCTGTTCCTGCGATACATGCGGTATAGCTTTCCCATTTTAAACGATATCAGAAAGACAAAACTAAAGTAAAAATACTCTGAATCCATTGGCAGCACCCACAACACCCATAAGATGCGGCGGGCAACAGAAGTGGAGATAGGTCGGAAACAAGTTCGTGCCAACAGATTAGGATGGCAAGAAGCAAAATGTCAAATTAAAACACACTACCACACTCCCTACTCGTATGCGCCATAGTTACCAAGACAGCATGACTAAAACCTGAAACATATCTAGTAATCATATTTCACTCGAATTTAAAAAGTGAACCCAATTACACTGCTATATAAAATAGTAGGCAGCAAAAGCACAAAAAGTATTACTATACCACTGATGTGCAAACAAGGCGAAACTCTAAACAAAAACTGAAGAGTCGGTCCAAGAAACGCCTCGATCACTATTTTATCGCAAAGAAAATACACACAGAGAGAAGAACATGTCACATATCAGCCTTCGAAGCCTATATAAAAAACCTAATACACCACTCATACCTGTGTAAGAAGAAGGCAGAAGTAATGACACGCCATTTATTTAACACAATGCTGACTATGTAGTTCATAACCTGAGAGCATATATAACCCTACTCTGCGTCGAGGGCTCAATCCGATTCATTAAAACCTGATAGAGTGAACAAAAACAATTTTTCACATTAAAATTTTGATGCACCTAACTCCCAACCCCGCGGAATGAATCAAATCTAATTCCTAGTCACAAAAAAGGGTTTTATTCCCTTGCAACATTACCAGACCATTTTCAACCCATTGCACTAAATTTCGCTCTGGACAGATTCTTGGGACACTTCTCAAAGATGGGCTCTATAATTGCCTATACACTAATTAGATATTTGCGAAAAATTGGTATGGATTCCCTGTGGTCTTATAACACATAAACCAACGCATACTACACGCCAAAACGAGTAATGGGACAAAATTCTACTTTTCCTAGTTAATAAAATAATTTCAATGTCGCTCAGCCGAATTGAATAAAAGGATTTTTACGCAGTCACGGCAGCCCGCAAAATCTCACCACCCTCAAAGCCAGCATACTGCTAGACAGTGTTATAATTTATAGTTCACAAAAAACGAACCTACCACACAGAACAGCAAAGGCTTCCCCCCAGTGTTAGCAATTTAGACCTTTACTTTGAAATAAAACAACAGGCCTTGTAAACGCATAAATGCCAACGAAAACCTACACCTAGGCTTACGCATATTACACGATAGCGCAGAGCAAAACCTGGGCCAGAATACATCACAAGACTCCCTAGGCTAAGCACAGCAATGCAGAAGTGGCTCATCTGAATGGGCTAGTCCTCCGGTGAACGTGAAATAATAATGTAACGCAGCAAACATGACAACGGAGCAAACGGTCGTTATGTTGAAATGAACTATTCTGTCCTGCTAACGTCATGTCCCGCTTGCTTTGGTAATTCCCTTGAATAATTTTTCAGCTTTCTGCACTTTGCGCAATAACAAGCTTCTTATTGGCCAGGCTCGGGTTCTCACCTTTGTATCGCAAAGAAAGACTCGTCGTGAACATGGGAAAATTAAAAAGTCCTACCAAGCTGATAAAAATGCTAAATACTTTCATTTTTCACTGTTTAAGAATGAAACGTGGTGGTTCTGAGAGCTGTGATAAGTCTCTTGCTCAATATCCGGCATATCTAAAGAATTTGCGTATGTTTTTGGTGTTTGTTTTTAGTGGCGCATTTCGTGGCGGTCCTTTCGGCACTGCTACAGGGTCAATTAATCAGACAATCAGTCTTTAATTTTTTGAACAGAAAGCAGAGAACACACACCAAAAAGCACTGATGAGCTTGACAGGCTTCTGGGCAAAATGTAAAAAGGTACAATGGCAGTGGCTCAGATAAGACAAAGAGCAAAACGAACGAACATAAAGGCAGAGAATATAAAAAACGGAGATCAAAACGACCAATAAATGGTAATTAAGAAGCGCTGAACCGACAGAGCTGTAACCACTAGGCCAACGTCGTGTGGGCGAGGTGACTAGGGTCATTCGCTTCATGTACTGCAAATTCGGTGATGCGGGGCCGATGGATAGAAGGTGCTTTGTCCATGTCTGAAAGACGCGTTTTTAGAGACGGATGTCCGGCACGTAAGCTGTCCTCAGCTCGTTACTAAGGGATGTTACGTCGGCGGCGTCGCCCGCGTACTGTCAGAGCTCCGACGGAGCATCCACCGGAGCTCTGTCCGGAGGCAGCACCATCCGATGAGTGCACCATCGACAGATTCCTCTCCTGCCTATGTGGGCAGCACCTGCTGCATATAATTCGGATGGCTAACCCCTAGCCCTCCGCTACGGTTTGCTAGTGGTTAAAGCCTTTGTTGGCCTGAGCTCTTCCTCTCTTTTGTCTCCTTGGCGTTAGCGTCCGCGAACCAACCACCGGATACCCACGACTGCAAATGCAACCTCACGTACCCAGTGAAAAAATTACACCTTTGGTTGCGAGCCTGCCAGGATCAACTGAAAACTTGCGTACCCGAGCTTACCTGTAGAAGGTCGGGTAATCTCGGGTAAGTTCAGAGGAGCGCCAAGCAAGCTACAACCAATGGGAGCAAGGTCGAGTAGGTTAGGATGAGCGTCGCGCCCGCTGAGCGACAAGTAGCTTAGGAAGAGCAGGACGGGTCGCACAATCGACACACGTCAGAAAACGAGTCTTTCACATGCACAAAAAAGTACTGAAGATGGATTGTGGCATTCGAATTAGAAGTAAAAAAAACATTATCACAAGGAAATATTCATACAAAATTCAAAATACACAAGAACAAAGCAGGAAGGACAGAGGCTATGGATGAGTAATACAACAAATTAACGATGCCGCAGAAAGTGTTAGGATTCAAGGAACGTTATATGGCTGAATGAAATAGCCAAGACTGTTGTTATCCTAGAGGGTAATGGTTCCACTATATTATTGTAACGCTAAAGGCTAATTCTTATACTTTCCACTATGGGTAAATATAGTTTACTTTTAAGGCATTATCGATGGCTCTGAGGTTTTAAGTGGTGGTAAAATATGTGACCGATGAAAAGATGTGTCGCTGTGACAAAGTGTATAAAAAAAAGTTAACCTAGCGAATGGCACTGATAAGGGTAATGTGCAGTAGAGCAGAAAAAGTGGCCTCCTGGGATAACCAGTTACGGCGAAATTGTTGTACGAATAGCACTTTTCTTCAACGGAATCATAAGCGTGGAATATGTTTTATAAGTACTGCCCCATGTCTCTGTATCATTCAATCACTTCTACTTTCTAGCAAATTAAAACAAATCCCCTCGACGGGCCAGGTATCCAGAACGCACTCTAAGACTCTTAGTGCTAAGGCCTCCGTACTTATCCCACACAGCACACGCACCGATACTGTATTCTCGAGTTCACCAAAACTGGGCTTAAGCGAGGGAAAGAATTGAAAAGCAGAGTAAAATTCCTTTCTTTACCCTGAAGTTGTGCCTCATGTGGTGCTGGCGTTGCATTATTATTTCGAAATGAGCTCTGTTATTGTTGCTGTGAAACTGTACTATCAGCAAGAAATGAAACGCGAACATGACAACTGAGCCAAGGACAGCAAAATAAAAAGCTCTGAGCCACGGGAAGCTCAATACAAGCTCT
The DNA here is from genome assembly GCF_055824585.1 of Amblyomma mixtum. NCBI lineage: Eukaryota > Metazoa > Arthropoda > Arachnida > Ixodida > Ixodidae > Amblyomma > Amblyomma mixtum. The sequence goes on along the minus strand of NC_143015.1, from coordinate 146,944,673 downwards.
GGTTATTTGAATTTCGAAAGCGCTAACAGTCTTCTTGAGAAATGTTAACCAATCTCGCTTGTAGTTTCTCTCTAGGAGCAAATACGTTGGTGTTTTTGTGTTGACACCTCAGTTTTCTTGTTCGCGTTTCATTCCTTGCTGATAGTACGTGTTGTCGAAAGAATAGTTGAATGTGTTTACACAACCGAAGTATGGCACAATCATTAATTTTGCGTGCCGCCCACCTATGGCTTGTCGAAGTGAATTCTATTTTGTAATGACAAGCATATCACGTGCAATTAATAGATCCTCATTACTTGTTTGTGCTGACCTCAATATTAAGTTGTTGAAAGATAACTGCTGTAATGGTTACTGCTGTAATTTAATCCTAAAACAGTTTTAGCTTCCCTAAGTCCAATGTCTAAACAACCACTTATCTGACTGTCCACGTGCATTGCAACATAGGCATTGTTTCGTTTGAGGAGGCTCGAATATTATCTCTCAGCTTTCTCCCTGGGACCAAAAGTGCGGTCACTAAAAATGGCCTCCAGAACGACCAACTCGAGTCGATCAAGACAATGTGCGACCTTGTTTGAGCCTATAGAGTGTGAAGGCGTGTAAGATGGCGACATATGTGTTCAGTTTCGGGCTTCTGCGGTTAAAACCCGCTGTGCCATTGATAAATGTACTCGTACATATGATGAGCGTAATTACGACTAATGTACATGCCCGTGGGTGACATACTATGATTGAAGTCCTGAAATCCTGAAAAAAGACTTACACTGCAACACAGAAATATAATAGCCTATTATTACCGCGATCGTTCTGAGTGCAACAGAAATAAATAGGACATTAAGATGCGTCCCTCAAAAGAGCACTGCTACAGCGTTTTATTTAAACGGCAGCAGTGATGTTTCAAAACGGCATGAAGAATTGATTGGGCTGTTAATTAATTTCGAGAAAAAGAATTTATTTTCTGAAGACAACTTTTGAAATGGTGACTAAAAATTCACCAGCAATTTTATGGGTAACTCGTTAATTATTTCCCTGCCGTAATGCATGGATTAAGATGTTCACTGTAACCAACAAAGCTTTTGCCTACCGCCAGACAGCACAGGAGGAAATAAGGTGTACGTAAAGGCCTGGGAGAAGCACAGCTTGCAGTAACAACGGAATACTATACAAGATACTGAAACACATTACCGACATTCTCTTCGTAGCCATACAGCATACCCAAGCCCAGCCATACGACAACAAAGGAAAGCTATGCAGGTTTCTCGGAAACATCGTTGTCAAGTCCGGGGTTTCAACCCGGTACACCACTTCACCGGAGCAGTCTATCTACAAACTGATCTGACTTGGGCGGCTAACCGGGAGCTAACGGTCCTGGTTAGCTGAGTTGGTAGAGCGACTGCTCCGGTGAAGCGGTGGTCACGGGTTTTAACACCGGACCAGTACGAATTTTTCTTTACCTGAGAAGTTCTTGGCAATGGTGTTAAGCTTTACAATGCAGCCGGTTTTCTACGTTTTGGAGGATGCGAGTGAGTAATTACTCCCTCGTCACAAGGAAGAGTAGAGTGTCCACTTTAAGAGAACCCTAACTTGCGTCCCAGCGGGATGAAGACCTTGCGACATTTTAGAAATGACAGGGCCGGGGGTGATCCCGGAGACCAATTTTTTCTTTGCCTGATAATTTTCTGTCAAAATATGCTTCTTAATACCATGGAGATCCAAGATCAATTAAGACTCATGTGACCAGTTATTCTGGGCCGTTCTTCTTAATTACAATTTATTGGTCGTTTTGATCTCCGTGATTTATATTCTCTGCCTTTATGTTCGTTCGTTTTGCTCTTTGTGTTATCTGAGCCACTGCCATTGTACCTTTTTACATTTTGCCCAGAAGCCTGTCAAGCTCATCAGTGCTTTTTGGTCTGTGTTCTGTGATTTCTGCTCAGACAAATTAAAGACTGCTTGTCTGATTAATTGACCCAGTAGCAGTGCCGAAAGTACCGCCAAGAAATGCGCTACTAAAAACAAAAACCAAAAACATACGCAAGTTCTTTAGATATGCCGTATATTGAGCAGAAGACTTATCACAGCTCTCAGAACTACCACGTTTCATTCTTAAACAGTGAAAAATGAAAGTATTTAACATTTTTATCAGCTTGGTAGGACTTTTTAATTTTGCCATGATCACGACGAGTCTTTGCGATACAAATGTGAGAACCCGAGCCTGGCCAATAAGAAGCTTGTTATTGCACAAAGTGCAGAAAGTTGAAAAATTATTCAAGGGAATTAACAAAGCGAGCGGGACATGACGTTACCAGGGCAGAATAGTTTATTTCAACATAACGACCGTTTGCTCCGTTGTCATGTTTGCTGCGTTACATTATTATTTCACGTTCCCCGGAGGACTCAGCCCAGTCAGATGAGCCACTTCTGCATTGCTGTGCTTAGTCTAGGGAGTCTTGTGCTGTATTCTGGCCCAGGTTTTGCTCTGCGCTATCGTGTAATATGCGTAAGCCTAGGCGTAGGTTTTCTTTGGCATTTAAGCGTTCACAAGGCCTGTTGTTTTATTTCAAAATAAAGGTCTAAATTGCTAACACTGGGGGGAAGCCCTTTGTTGTTCTGTGTGGTAGGTTTGTTTTTTGTGAACTACAAATTATAACACTGTCTAGCAGTGTGCTGGCTGTGAGTGTGGTGAGATTTTGCGTGCTTTCGTGACTGCGTAAAAATCCTCTTATCCAATTCGGCTGAGCGACATTGAAATGATTTTATTAACTAGGAAAAGTAGAATTTTGTAGCATTACTCGTTTTCGCGTGTAGTATGTCTTGGTTTATGTGTTATAAGACCACAGGGAATCCATACCAATTTTTCGCAAATACGTAATTAGTTTATAGGCAATTATAGAGCCCATCTTTGAGAAGTCTCCCAAGAATCTGTCCAGAGGGAAATTTAGTGCAATGGGTTGAAAATTGTCTGGTAATGTTGCAAGGGAATAAAACCCTTTTTTGTGACTAGGAATTAGATTTGATTCATTCCGCGGGGTTGGGAATTAAGTGCATCAAAATTTTAATATGAAAAATTGTTTGTGTTCACTCTATCAGGTTTTAATGAATAGGATTGAGCCTTCGACGCAGAGTAGGGTTATATATGCTCTCAGGTTATGAACTACATGGTCAGCATTGTGTTAAGTAAACGGCGTGTCATTACTTCTGCCTTGTTCTTACACAGGTATGAGTGGTGTATTAGGTTTTTTATATAGGCTTCGAACGCTGATATCTCATATGTTCTTCTCACTGTGTGTATTTCCTTTGCGATAAAATAGTGATCGAGGCGTTTCTTGGACGGACTCTTCAGTTTTTGTTTAGAGTTTCGCGTTGTTTCCAGATCAGTGGTATAGTAATACTTTTTGTGCTTTTGCTGCCTACTATTTTATATAGCAGTGTAATTGGGTTCACTTTTTAAATTCTAGTGAAACATGATTACTAGATATGTTTCAGGTTTTAGTCATGCTGTCTTGGTAACTATGGCGCATACGAGTATGGAGTGTGGTAGTGTGTTTTAATTTGGCAGTTTGCTTGTTGCCAGCTTAATCTGTTGGCACGAACTTGTTTCCGACCTATCTCCACTTCTGTTACCCGCCGCATCTTATGGGTGTTGTGGGTGCTGCCAATGGATTCAGAGTATTTTTACTTTAGTTTTGTGATTTTGTTGTAGACATGTACGACGTGCTTTGAGCTTGTGACTGTGTTTATTGGTGCTTGGGATGTCTCGAATGAACCAAGAACATGTTACTAAGTTGTAATAATTTTTCAGATACCGTTAGGTGTGCGCCTTTTTGTTTCCTTATGTAACTTTTGAAATATGCTCGGATCGAAGGCTTGACTTCAGCAGACAGCACATATCCGCGTGGAGAAAAGGGCAATAGCACAGTTTTCCCAGTAACGCTTAGCATGCTATAAGCACACATTTTAGGAGCTTTTTAACTACGGGCGGATTCAAGTCAGCCATTTGAAGGAAGGTTTTGTGTTCTGCGAAACCGAAAGCATATTTCAAAAGGTGAATCGAAATAAGAACTGAAGTTGTGGTACGACCAGCAGGATATCTTGATCCGGCGCAAAATTCGTGTGTTGCTCCTAATGGCCAATGTAAATGTCTTTGAAAGTTCAGAAACTGCAGGACACATTTAGGAACTGGATTTAGCGTGAAGAAATATGCACTCGCACAGCCCATTAAATGTACCAAAATAAACGAGATAGATTGATAGAATTCGGGTGGAAGTCGCTAACTTTGCATGCGTTACGTGATATATTATCCACTTCAATAACAAAAGCCCATGAGGAGTAATGCGGGTCGTGTAATGGCATAGAATGAGAGAAGTAGCTTCATCACTCACTACTGACTTTCAACATAACAGAGCACTTTCCTTGAAACCCATCAGCAATTTATATTGAAAACAAATATACGAATATGAAAGCAAAAAGTACAGTTCAGTCGCTTCAGAGTGCCCCTGACTAAAGTTGCCACTTTAACTTGGACACGATTGCTGAGTTCTCTTATTTTCGAGATCTTGGTCAATCAACAAGCATTTCTAGATTATTTAACATTCCGAAGACTTCCTGACGTTGGCTCTCTGTAGCTTGAATATTGAAGCAGTACGCTTCGCAGCTAGATTTGCCATGCTCTCATACTGCCCACCTACGGCTTCGACTATTACTATCACTCAGAAAGTGCCAAAAGTGAGTAACATCGCCCTGCTACAGCCGTGGTACGCTACCTTAAAAGCGCAGCTCCTCACTCACTACCTCTTTATTACACCCTCGAACCAGCTCACCAAACATTGCCGTTCAAGCACTTAAGCACCCCCGCCGTCCTGTTCCTGAAAAAAAAAAGAATAAAATACGCAGTAAGGAGTATGATAACTGCTTCATCCTGCAACAGCCTGGCTAGAAAAAAATTATGGCATAAATTCTAACAAAAGAAGCTCGGTGGTGATTAGACCGTAACCTCGCCAGTCAGCGGCCGCAGCAACATTTTTTTTAATCGACCGGCTGGTGCTGTGCTGTAAATGCATGCCACCTGGACACACTTGATGTAAAGCGTCAGGTGTGGTGGTGAGTTAGCGAGCTTCTCCCAAGCGTTCAATCCCGCTGTGCACCAAATGCGGGACACTTGTGCCCGTTCCAGGGGGCCCGGTGGGTATCCGGCGGCAGGAGTCGAACCCCTTGCCTCCCGAAGCCGGGCGGGCCGATCAAGGCACTACGCATCGACTGCGGTGAGTATACGCCTTAGTAAAATCGGTCTTTCAACGCGAAAGACTGGTTAGACGGGGAAGGCTTTTTCTCTCGTTTGGCAAGTTATCTGGCAAGCGTAAATCATTTCGTGCTTGTCATCGATCTATCAGAAGGAATATAAGAGCACGTTACTGCATGCAGTTTTTTTTTTTGAACCAGCCCAGTGAAGGTAAGCATGCGTCACTGCCGTCACATTTCCACCAACATGCGGAAGATAGTAAGCAAGAATTTATTTCCTGCTGTCATGAATAACATTGCGTACTGTGCTAAGATTTGGCGAAATTTTGGAAGGGCTTCGAATATAAGATTCGTATATAATATTGTAAGGTTGTTTACTTTGTCCAGTAGATTTGTTCCATCTGTCTTCCAGGCACTCCGTCAAGTTCAATATTTTGCCGCCTTCTGTGTTAACCGATGTCTTCTGCTGCTGGCGCTGCTCTGGAATTTCTAGACCACCTTGATTTTTTTTTTTCGGCGTCGCCAATTTCCTTGCAAAGACGCTAAATTTCTCATTTGCCACTATGTTATGCTTCAAGAAGTTCTTTGTAGATCTGACGCATGTCTTCGACAAATGTCTATATGATAGACACAGTTTGATTACGTTTGAAGGAGTGTCAAATTTGTCTTTGCGATTTGCCAGAGTTCCTCTCATCTCACGAAGCTTTATACTTAATTAGGTTAAAGGCTTAGTGCCACCACCCTTGCTACGAGGCATCTGAGAACGAACGGTACGTCAAGCACTTCAGCATTTTGCTTCGTTAACCACTTGTCGCTTTTAAACAACGGTCCCCAACTCTTGCCCATTTCCTCATATGACGTGCCTGGCAGCACTCTGCATAGTCCAAAGATATCTTTTTGACTCGCGTCATAGCAAGCAGAGCAAATGTCAGCATGTTCTAGCGGCATTTCAAAAAAACAATGGGTCGCTTGTGCGAGGCTAGCATCGGCAGCGTCAGTCGAGTGGAAAGAATTTCGCGGCGATATTAGAAATGAGAAAAAAAGAACCTGAGGTTCCAGAAAAGTTTTTTCAGCTCGTTTGGATTGCACATGCCGTCGTCGTCACTGTCCGATGAAAGAAAGAATTTAACGCTCTACCAGGCTTTATAACAATAAGGAAGGGACCTATGTTCACGTGATCTGCGAAAAGTGATCAACGTTAGTTGTTTCGATAAATGATCTACGAAGTAATGTCGCCACTCATGACTGCTATTGACACCGTGCTCCAACAGCTTGACAAATAGATAGAGAGGAAGTAGCCTATTAATGATGATTTGGTTTCGTTTGGTTTGGTTTATGGGGTTTAACGTCCCAAAGCGACTAAGGCTATGAGAGACGCCGTAGTGGAGGGCTCCGGAAATTTCGGCCACCTGGGGTTCTTTAACGCGCACTGACATCGCACAGTACACGGGCCTCTAGAATTTCTCCTCCAAAGAAATTCAACTGCCGCAGCCGGGATCGAACCCCCGTCTTCCTATTAATGATGGGTTCGTCCAGTTTCCAGATAGGGGAGACCATGGTTTAGCTGCCTGACTCCCGAGCCGGGAGCTTTGTACACATGCATGTAGTTGTCTCTGTTTATTTTTAATGCGAAAGCATTACTAGACTATGTCGGCAGCAGTTGTGGGCAACTCAGAAGAGGTAGCGTCAAACGAGTGGTTGTAATCGAAAGAGGATGATGGGAGGATGGTGCGCCAAAAAAAATCGAAATCGGATGAATAGTTAATTAATTAGAGCCAAAATATTTCAAAAAATGGACGAGGAGAGAGAAAAAGTGGCGCCAAATTTTAAAATGCCGGAAGTGTGGGATCACGTGATCGGAAGTTTGGGCGGGGCTAATGCGTGGCGCCAAATTTTAAAACCCGGAAAGAATTCTTAGATGAACCGGGGGAAAATGTCCAGTAATTGAAATTGCATCAATAATTATTGAATATAGAAAGTTTGAAGAGTGAATAAAGGTGATTTAAGTATGAATTGGGGTTAATTAATTCGTTTAAATATGAATTATTGGCACATTAAGGTGGATTAAGGGAAATTAGAGTAAATTATTGTGAATTGAAGTGGAGAGAAATTAATTAATTGCGAATGAATTTACTAATTAAGGAACCAATTAAATTGTTGTTATTAATTTTCATGACGAATTAAGCACATAATTAAAGAATTAATTCAAGAGAGCCGCCGCGGTGGCCCAGTGGTTGTGGTGCTCGGCTGCTGACCCGAAAGACGCGGGTTCGATCACTACCGCGGTGGTCGAATTTCGATGTAGGCGAAATTCTAGAGGCCCGTGTGCTGTGCGACTCTTTGCGTACTGCTTACATGTTTTAGTCATGCTGGAGGCTACCTTGCAACAGGAGTTCGGACCGATGCCTATATGCACCTTTGCACCTTTAGTGCAAAAAGAGGGAACTCGGCTAATACCGTCAGGGCTGTAAAACGAACGGGGGAACTATTGTGTATATACATGCTTGTGGGATTGCGTGGTTGAGGGTGACCGAACAGTTAGGCCTATTGGCTTTTACAAAACAGATATATGAAAGGTAGATAACGGCGGTGATAAAACTATATATGTTTTCACTTTTAGTAAGCGTGTTCAGGTGCAACACCTGTTCTTTAGAGATCTATAAGTGCAATTAGTGTACGCCATCTGAAGTAACGCCGTGATCTGCGGTCGCGCTGGAATCACATCGGACAAAGAACGAGACCGACAACGATGAGCGATCGCCTTTTACGGCTAGAGTGCGGGAAACGAAGCCCTTTTGACTGCAATCACATTATGGAAGCACATGTTCTGATTGTTGCCGGCAGACTGCATTGTACGGGGCTGAACCTACTTGAATGGCTTCAGCACAGGCGATCGCGCTGAGCGATATTGTATAGAAATTTTTATTCGCAGCGTCTCGGAGAGGCGTAAAGTGCCTTTAATTTTTTTTTTTTTTTGCACAAGGTCACCGTTACATTTCGCTCCGTGTCTCGGCAATTCATTGTGGCAATACTTCAACACACAACGATGACCACGAGAAAACCCCAAAAAACGGTATTTATTACGTAATTTTGAGCGTGGAGGTGACGGCATGGAGGCTATATTTCAGGCAAAAGGAAGTTCGTGTCAGACTAAAAACTTGCTTTTCGTTTAGGCATGCGCAAAACGCAGAAAGTGGCCAGCAAAAAAAAAAAAATACGCAGCTAGGACTCGAAAAAAGAAGGGAGCATCCTCGCCGACCACCTATAGGGCAGTATAGCAACAACAAAAAACATCCTTATGGCGCACAGTCGCGTGTATGTGATCATTAGAGACCGGATTTTAGGCAAATGCCTATTTTTTTCAACGCTTCGTAGGCGCACCATTTTTACATATGAGCACGAATTAGGTGTTGACAATATGTTTAATACTCTTTTTATAGTGCCTATAAATGCCTATTTTGAGTGTCAGTGCCTATAAATGCCAATTTCCGACGTCGGTGCCTAAAAGTGCCCTATTTTACAGAAAAGGGGCCTGAAATACTCTGGGGTTTTGCTTCCAGATTCTGTTTGCTTTCGAATCCATTGCGGTTTTAAGTAAAACACACACGTGGCAACATTAGATGACCTCGTCAGTCACCTGTAGTGAACACTGCACCTACGCCGGCTGTGTACACAATACCAACCACGTCAGCAGAAAATAACGAAGCAACCTTTTTCCTATTTTCTGCCATTTTATCGTGGCAGCTTGTTGATGACATTGCCTGTTAAAGTGGTAGTCGACAAGATGGCAAAACATTTCGGAAAGTATACGGAGTAAGTTTTAGTTTCGTTCAAATAATTCCCAGTTGGATCCAATTGAAACCAATTCTAAATTTTCCATAAACCTGCTGGAAACAGTTTAACTGATTAAACTTTCCACCTGGGTAATCTGCCTTATTTTCGTTCCTTGTGCCCCAGCCGCATGCTATCTTCATCAAATGACATTTGGCGGTAATCTTGGTGGAGCAGGCCACACTAGACAGCTGACAGTCGTGCGTGCATACGAAAACGCAATCGTGCACTCAAACCATAGAGTAAATGACTCAAGCAATAATTTTTATTTCTAAATACGTGGCCTCCTGTTAAGGTGTTCACTGTTTCTACTTTTGTACACGACAAGCGATTTGTTTGTTTCGAGGTATACCAAAGTGTTTTAAAAGGGTTGGTAACCGCCCCTTTCGCTCTGCTGAAGCATTTGTATTGTACGAAAAGTTGCGCGACAGCCTTAAAAAAAACGGCTTCTAATGTTCGCACCTTGCTTAAGGTCCCAAATCATTCCTGCTGTGTTTTTGTGTTATTTTACGGCAGATATTGCGCGCTGAAGTTCGGAACTGTGTGCACTTTTGATAAAGTTTATAGTGCCTATTTTTCTCCGTTAGGCGCCTAAAATGCAATTTTAGCCGCCTAGTTATGGCGCCTAAAACGTGATTTTTAGTGCCTAAAAATCCGGCCTCTAGTGATCATAAACAATGCAGAACACTCACATTAGGTCTAAGCAACAATTATGCGCAGAAAACAGTTCGCACAGAAACGAATCCCACGTTCATATGTAGACTGTAATGGAACAAGCAATTTAAAGACAAAATATAACAAAAAGCGCTGTGGCGACCCTCTCAAACTTAGACGCATTCAAGATAAAGGCTGAACATGTATTTTATTCGTGCAGTGGTTTCATTCCACTGCATTTCTTCACTCGGCAGCACGCAGGTTAATTCGGTTGCATGCACATATTAGCCGGCATATGCATACTCAACATTCATAATGAGCGTCCCTCAGCGTATGTATTCCGGCTTGAAGCAGGCGTTGTGTGCACGTCCTTCAGGAGTTGGAAACGTCGTTGAGGCTTTAGCGAAGCAGGATAAGTAAGAAAACTTAATTGCCGAGTCATTGCAGCCCTTTGTAACCTCAGCAAACTTGGAAACATTACCTTAATACGGATTAAAATTGTGTACGAATCATCCATTTGGGACCCGGATCAAGCACACTTTATTCTCAAATGATAGGCATTGCCAGACGGGGCTGTCAGATTCATCTTTTCAGATTATTCCCAACATACTAGCGTCACCGCATTGAAAGCGCGCGCCGCACTTGATAACAGACCACATCGTCGCTAATTACCAAACCTAGCACTCTTCCAATAATTTTATCGTCATGGTTTGCTCCACGACGATTTATTCCTATCACCACAAACATTTTTTCTACTCCGCGATCACCCGTGAAAAGTTAAACACAATTCCTGCAACACTTCTTTTGGGAAAACACACACACCTCATACTGTAGTCGCCTGATATAATCTGCCAGCGCATATCACAGGTGAAAGTTACCTAAAGAAGTTTCCAGACCTCCTAACGTAAATACCTGTCTATCATATTGTTCATTGCTTCTATCACTTGTTTCATCCAGATGTTCTGTTACACGATTTCAGTACTCAGCCGCGCAGGAATTATTTCTCCTCACTTTACGCACAAGGCGAAGTTTCGCACGAAAGGTGTGTATGGTATTGAGATGCGTATTCTGACATAAAATCAACTTGGTAGTTTATTAGGACTCTCCCATAATCCTCCACTTTAACCTGCCGCGACCAGCAGAGGAAAGGGTTAATTAGAGACATGCGACAAAAGCATCTCAGGCTGATGATGATGATCACGATGAAGTACTACGGCTAATAGAAGATGCTGACATACGCGATACAGAGAGCATTATAGTTACAATATTTATAGTGTTTGGAGCAACCAGAACGCTTTTCGATCCTTTCTGGTGACATGATCGAATAAAGCACCTTTTCAACCAACGTATACAACACTGCCTTTTCTTAAAAGCGCAAAATGTGATGTGCAGGCTGTTCTGCATCAGAAAATATTTAGATAGCATTTATTTCTAGCTGGAAAGGGGTCAATGCGTGAACTTCCTTGGGTAAGGTTGCACATCGAGGTTTGATATTTATTATATGACTTCTCCCACTAAGTAACTTTGCATAACGGCTGCCAGAGATCCGGAATTTCTGGCTTTGAACTGTGGTGTGCGTGTTTCTTTTTCCATTGCAACTTCTTTCTTTAGTCTTTACCAGGAAATGAATGGGTTCTCCAGAGAAGGAAGGGACACTCGGCATTAACTTGAAACGATTATTGCAGTGTGTGTTCTCTTTCCGGTGAGTGCTTTATACTATATTTAGCGTCAATGTAAACTGTTCTGCAAGTACAAGAACCTGGAAGTGTTTTTATCGCCTGCTTGAATTCGGGCTTGAACCCCTGTCGGAAAGTCTGCAAATGCTCTTTTCCCTAAACATTCATGACCAATCAGCCCAACTTTTGCCTTCATGCGCCTCTTTTTGTTTGTAGCACAATGACTACCGCATACGGCCTAACTCACCTCCGCTATCTCGGCGTTTCTAGTACCGTTGCCGACTGTCAAACACGGAACACGGAATGCTTTTCAGATGGCAAGGCACTTTAAAGGTGCTTTAAGTCATGCGTTCAAGAAAGCTACTTGTGATATGTTAAACGTTGCCGTTTGGAGATATTTAATGAAAGTCGGCATTGTTGACTTCTTGTTTAATATGAGCAACGGTGACAAGTAAATATGTAAGGAATACATGCAAACTAAAAAGCCCTGGGAAAGCAGTGAATGATTTGTTGCTTGGCTAAGACATGTATGTTTTAGAAGGCAACTTGTTTTTCCAGGAAGTTTGTATTACCAGAGCAAGCAAATCGACATTATTAAAGTGCTTGGCTAATACATGCATTTTTTTTAAGGCAAATTGCTTTCCCAGAATTTTTTTTTCCCAAAGTCTACAAAGCGACATGAATAAAGTGCTTGGCTAAGACATTCATTTTTTTAAAGGCAACTTGTTTTCTCAAGAAGTGTGTATCCCCGCAGCCGAGGTGATTACACGTTTAACACAGAGCTCCGACGCCGAAATCCATTTGTTTTCTCGAAGGGTTCACCATTTCAGCCAAAGCGGCAGCCAAAAATTGCGCGTAAAAACTGGCTTCCGCAACTGTATAGCCAATACCGTGTCTACACTAGCAATATGCCGAGGGTCCTACCATTAGTTATTATTTTAGTTATGACGGTACTCTACAGGAGCGTTACTATAAGCTAGATCATCAAAATTATTCAATCTTCTTTATCATGGTTAAGAGAACTGCGTATATGAAGGCCATCTAATCAAGAATATTATTAGCATGTACCTCAACCACAGCGGCGGATATGCTCTTAGCGATGTTCCGACAGGAAAGGTGTGACTTCGTATGTGAATATATTTACTTATAATCAAAGTTATCTGGTGAAAGAAAAGCTTGCTCGTTTCAGTTGCACATTCTGAAAATAAGACACAAAAGTTGATGCACTTTTTGTTTTGACGCTTGAACATTTCAATATTTGACGTAAACGCTGTGAAATGTTGAAACTAAGATAAAGTAAACTACACTGAAGTTGCCCTACAATTCATGAGAGCATTGAGGGGTGTGTTCCTAAGCTAAGTGATGTTATCTTCGGTTATTGCTACGAGCTGCGAGCGAGACATACTGGTGCATTCTTTGACTCTGAATACACCGAAGTATAAAATGAACTCAGTGGGCCTCAATGACATTGAGAATTCCTAAAACTTCAGAAGGAAATTTGATTCTCATGGCGCCTTTCTACCGCAACAGCGCGCGTGGTTACACCGTGTATACAAGTGATAAAGCGACGGCAGGCGCCCCCGTAGCCAGTGCATATGCTATGCTTAAAGCTTTGGTAGCAGAGCTGATGCCCACTATTGCTAGATTTGCTGTACTTCCGACACTTCATGTTTTCGCCGTTTTGGAGTAAGAATGAAGATGAAGCTCCAGTGAAAGCGGATATGTTTAATATCCCATCGCAGTGCTCTGTTGAGCTCCGTAAAGAAAGCCGCAGAATTTTATAGAGGATAGGTCGAAAATATGTATTAACGTGACCGCACTGCGGTTATCGCCACCGAAAACTTCCGGGTATCAGACAATTCTCTGATAGATCCGAAACAGGTATGACGTCATAGGTGGTCGCTCACATAATGAGTCCTGACCTGCTTGTGCGTAGGTTGATGTTGCCAGCCTGATTTCGCGCTTTTGCGGACTGGTCCTTATTTTGGGTCGCACCGAAATGAAAGAAAACAAAAAGCAGATTATTCACCTATGTGTCGTCACGTCGTTCACATGTGAACTGCTGCTTAACTAGAAAATATAGGTGATGAAAACATTAACAGGTGAAATCGCTATCCTGTTCCTGAGAACTATGGCGAGCATTTGTTGTTTTAAACCTAAAAGGTCGGACTCTCATATATTTCTTGCCGGCTTCTCGCGGTTTATGCCGCAGTTACACGTTGAAGGGAAGCGGAGTGAAAACTCAGAGATTGAAGGTTAGGTGTCCCACTCGTCCCGTAAAATTGGTAAATTGGTTTTTGAGGGAAGGAAATGGCGCAGTATCAGTCTCACATATCTCGGCGGACACATGAACCGCGCCGTAAGATGAGGGAGGAAAGTAAGAGTGAAAGAAGAAAGAGAGAAAGAGGTGCCGTAGTGGAGGTCTCCGGATAATTTTGGCCACCTGGAAATCTTTAACGTGCACTGACATCGCACGGCACACGAGCGCCTCTTGCGTTTCGCCTCCATCGAAACGCGGCCGCCGCGGTCGGGTAGAATGCACTTTCGGGTTGGAAGCGTCCACGACGCGTGAGCGGTAAGGTTGACAGCTCCGTCATTAGCTCGTGGCTCGAGACGATACCTACTGAGGTGAAAGTCAGACTCATGAACACTATCATTTATTTGTCAAATGGCTTGATCGCTAGAAACCGTGCAGTACCTGTATGCCTAGTGCGGTTTCCGCGCGTCCGAAAGACTTTTATCCCCAACTTTTTATCAGGATGGAAAGAAACGCTAAGAGTGAAACTTAGACGCTCCGTCATTCGCATTTCCTTTAAACACACTTTTACTTCGGTGGTAGCAAAAAGATGCTAGAGTTGTGCGTGATGGATTCTAGGACGACTCTAACGTCTTTTTCTTACCCCCCAGGTAAAAGCACCATAAAAAAAAATTCCAAAACAACCGCGCACAAGTGCAAGTTCAGGACGAGACTGTCAAAGCGACGGACTATCCTGCCGAGTGGACTAATGTCATCGGCACCCACGAGAAGAAGAAAACAGCAGGAGCGCAAGCAGAAAACACAGGGCCCGCTTCACTGCCGGCGTCGACGTGGCGTTCGATGTACAAACACAACAGAATGCAGCTGCGCCCCATAAGGATTGTTGAGCGCCGCAACAGACAGATGGCGTAACTACCTCCGCAAGCCTACAAGGTAATTTTTCGCTCGCAAGAAGGCCTGTATCTACCAACCGTGCAGCCATAGCAGCTGCTCTGAAGCATCTGCGCAGCAGCCAACACACAGCCGGGAGAAGACGTCCAGCTACGCACTCATCCAAACAACATACCTGCAAGATGGCTACAACAAGCAGAGACACGGCACTGCAACAGGCACAAGATCGCCGTCAGCCGGCGATCTTGTGCCGGGCCGTATACGTCATGGACCAACACCACATGAACGTTTACACCGTATGTGGGGTCGTGCGAATGCCCAGGAGGCCTGCGGGACTCGAACTCTCTTGCTAAATAAAGTTTCTTCCACACATCCATCCATTGTGCGTCTCTGTTGTGATTGTGATTTAGAGGAAAGGAAAGGTTGCTGTACCTGTCTCAGCGGTGGCTCAGTTGTTATGGCGCTTGGTTGCTGACCCGAAAGGTGCGGGCTCGACCCCTGCGCGGCGGTCAAATTTCGATGTGTGTGAAATTCTAGAGGCCCATGTGCTGTGCGATCTTAGCGCACGTTAAAGAACCCCGGGTTGTCGAAATTTCCGGAGCCCTTCACAACGGTGTCCCTCATAGTCTAAGTCGCTTTAGACCATAAAACTTCATAAACCCATACTCAAGCCGAACATGGCCCAAACACCACGTACGGTACCTCAGCCCAAGCTACTCGCGTTTACTTTCATCTCTACAAAATAGATGGCGCTGCTTTGCCGCAGCTCATGGCAGTCGATTGAATTGCTTTAGGTTAGAAGGTGATTGTTATTGGATCGCGTTTCAAAATTCTTATTCTCAATCCTATTCATGTACGGATCAGTACACAAAGACCCGCCACGAAGTAAAATGGCACAACGCATTCACTAGGTACACTTTTATTCAGTTCGAACAAACAAACCTTTGTGGCGTTGTTTAGCATGCTAAACCTCGCTACGAAGGCTTGTTGGTTCGATTACGCCCTATACTGTAACATGTTTGCCTACAATTTAAGGTTATAAAGTTCCATGTAATCTTTTATTGTTCATAGAATTGTTTAGCCTCCGTAACAGCAGCATTGAAGAGAATTTTATTGGACCGTTGTCTGAAAAGGGACAACCGTCTCTCGGTTGTACAAAGTCGCAGTGCGGCGACTGATGTCGCCCGATACACAATGATACAAAGCGGCGGCTATTGTCGCACGACACGAAAGATGCAGAACTGCGACTATTGTCGCCCGAAACACAAAAATACAGAACCGCGACTATTGTCGCCCGACACACAGAAATGTTACCGAAGTGCGAGTATTGTCGCCCTCCACAAAAAAAAAAACGACCACAAGCGTCCCACGAAAGTTCATAGCGGCGTGATCAAGCGGCAAGTTCATAGCGGCGTCGACGTCTCTGTTGAGAGAGCAGTGCGCTATTGTGCGGGGATATATGCGGCGCACGATCGCCGCACTGCGTGGCTCCCTTTCCTCGATGCATGCGTGTCTCCCGGAGTTTCGATGTGCTAACAAAGAGAGAGCCGGATGCTGGTGTGATATTGTGCGACGGGTTGCTGGATGCGGCCTGGTTAATTCGGACTGGTTAATGCGGGGCGAGCAAGCGCAGAACACGCAACGGGTTTTTTTCTTTACTGCATGTAAGCGTGTGTGTACTTCCATGCAGTAAAGAAAAAAACCCGTTGCGTGTTCTGCGCTTGCTCGCCCCGCAGTCTGAAAGGCCTGGGTTCGAGTCCCCGTATCTCCACAAGATTTTGCACTTGGAGATTTTATTTGGAGATTCTCGTGATAAAATGCCGCCAACAACAACGCCGACACCGGCTTTCCTGTGACACGGGGCCCTTAACGTTGTCGCGTTAAAATGTGCGGCCCCTTAAACTGAATCGAGTGGAGCCAAGATTTCTGCTGCGAGTGTATAGACGAGTGTTAGAAGAGATGCGAGAGGAAATATCTGAAGGAAAGATGCACGTCGTAGCAACTCCGTGCTTCGAAGTGACGACGACGGCTGCTTTAGCAATAGGTGCCCACCAAGCCACCTTCACCGCTTTACCCTAGCATGAAGACCGTCTAATCTTATACCTAGAGCATTGCTGATTTAATAACTTGCAATAACTTGCAATAACTTACAGCTTGAAAGGGCCTGAGGAGCTATGTAGATCGTCTACCAGCATAAAACGAGAGACGGAACTTAATCAATGCTGATTTCCAGCATAGCCGACAGCTTTCCTTGAAAAAAATCTGCTATTGGTACTGAAATATCCAAAATGCCCCAGATTGCTTTTATTTGGCAAACAGTGAGCCAGCTCTGACATCATTCCTTGAATATGAAAGCAAGAATTACAGTTAAGTCGCTTCAGATTTCATCTCACAAAGCAGTTTTCATTCCAACTTTGACAAGTTTGTGGCACGCTCGGATTTTCGCAATCTTGACCAATATAAAAACGTTTCTAAATTATTTAACGTTGCCAAATATTCACGGCGTCAAATCCGTGTAGGTTTAATGTTCAAGCAGCACGTTTCGCAACTAGAATTGTCACGCTCTAACATTAGGCACGTGCAGCTTCTATCATCACCTGGACTCAAAAAGTTTCAAAGGCAAGAAACATCGCCCACATTACAGCTGCGCTAGGTTACTTTAACCTCGGCAGGTGCTCTCTTCCAATTTCTCTATTACACCCTTGCCGCAGATTTTCGGACCTTGCCTTTCAAAACCATTAAACGCAACACCTCCGCCGTCCTGCAATAGAAAATAAGGAAAAGTACACGTTGCGAGGTATGATAAGTGCTTCTTCCTGCAACAGCCGGTGGAGAAAAAATTACATTATAAATTCTACCAAAAGAAACTCGGTGTTGATTAGAGCGTAACTGCGCAGCCAGCGGCTGCACCAAAATTTTTTTTTCAGCTGCCGGCTGGTGCTGTGGTGTAAATGCATGCCCCCTGGACACACTTGATGTGAAGAATCAGGTGTGGTGGCGAATAAGCGAGCTCTTCCCAAGTGTTGAATCCCGCTGTGCACGAAATGTGCGACGCTTGTACCCCGTTACAGGGGGCCCCGTGGGTATCCGCGGAATTATTCGAACCCCTTTCCGCCCGAAGCCGTGCCGGCCGATAAAGCCACTACGCCTCGACTGCGGTGAGTATACCACTTTGTAAAATCGGTCTTTCCACGCGAAAGACGGGTTACACGGGGCAGTCTTTGTTTGTCGTTTTTTGAGTTATCTGGCAAGCGTCAGTCACCGCGTGGTTGTCACCATTCCATCAGAAGGCGTTTATGAGCACGTTGCAGCACGCAGTTTTTTTGAAACAGCAAAATGAAGGCGACGATGCATCTGTGCCGTCCTATTTGTACCGACATGCTGAAAATAGTTTTGAAGCATTTATTTGCCGCTGTCATAAACGACACCGCGTTCTTTGGGAACATTTTGCGAATATTTGAAACGACTGAGATCTCCGAATATAAGAAAATGTGGCCACGCTGCCTACGGGCGCTCTCTAGATAACTACGGCTTATCACGAAATGTTAGCTGCTGAGTTCGCCGCATGCGTTTTGCGCTGAAGTTCATGTGATGCGGTGTAAGGAACTTCCGCTTTAAGGCTCCGTATATGGATGTAGTGTTTTATGAATTAATGAATGAGTCAGAGTATGAAGAATTCAATCTAACAATGTCTATATAGGAAGATTTGAAAGGAAAAAGCTAGAAACGAACATACAAGACGAAACACGGGCGACGATGTTTCATCTTTTGTGTTCCTTTCTTTTGTCAGGAGTGTGTTTTGCTCTGAATGAGATGAATATAATGACTGAAAACCAACTAGCCCCTCAGCAAGCTTTTCTCGAAGGTAATGGTCCATTTTTCTTATCTGTAGCAAGATCTTTCTTTTGAAGTGTTTCCATTGATCGCATCGAATAGTTAAAACTGCCACAGAAAACCAATGGGGAACGCTTTTGATGATGGAAAATAACATAAATGAAAAAAAATGCAAAGCCTCTGTCCGGCGATCTGCGGATATATTGATTGTTATAGTGAAAAATTACATTATAAGAAAAAATTGCGTACATAAACGGTTTTCAGCTGACAACTGGCTTCGTCCAGAATTGTTCGGTATGCTTCTGCGCACGTGTGTCGCAGTCGCCATTATTGCAAATGTCGTGAACACGATGGCGTCAACCAGGAAGGGCAATGCGGGCCATATACTAGTATGCAGCTAATGCCGTTCTGAAACACTACGGAATTCCAGGTCAGTCGAGAGCTTCCGTTGAAAGCCATATAGTGTTATGAGTTGAAATTACAGGAACCACTAAGTGCTCAAATTTGGCATCGAGTGTGTCCATTTTGCTTTTATTACGTGAATCTGAGAGCAAATTTTACCGTTATGTCGTTAGTGAAAATGACACCGTCGTCAGGCTGCACAGTGCGCCTGATAAAACAGTTGTCATTCTATATTTGAGAGAATTTTGCTAAGCCCTCATTTTCAGGACCTTATCAATGACTACGTTTGCCGGAAAACCTGGCATGGTGGTGGTGGTGGTGGTGAAAACTTTTATTTTGTGAAAAAGAGTTTGGGAGCAACAGAGTGGCCCCGCTACATGGTCGGCGTCCCTAGTCCGGGACACCGCATGACGAGGCCCCGTCTCTCGCCCGTTTCACCAGAGCCCTTTGGGACTCAAGAGAGGAGCAGTTGAGGAGGGCAGTCTCCCATGCCTCTCTGGAAGGGGTAGGGGAAGGGGGTAGGTATGGATTTTGAGTACATGCCCACACCATGTGGAAGATATCACAGGTCTCCCGACAGTGCGGGCATCGCCCATCCGTGTTAGGATCGTAATGTTTTATTATTGCAGGACAGAGTAGAGTACCTGTCTGCAGGCGCCTTAAAGTTCGCTCCTCCGTCTTACTCAGCCCTTTTGCAGGGGCCGGGAAAAGGCGGTGGTTGTCGCTATAATGTGTTAATATTTCCCTGAATCGCAGCAGCGACTGGTTAGTCTCCGAGCCAGAAGAACTGGGTTGAGGAGCCCGGTGAGTAAGCGCTCGGGCAGCCGCGTCAGCGGCCTCATTCGCTCGTAAGCCCTGGTGGCCAGGAGCCCAAATGATTCGTTTGGGTGTTGGATCAGTGTCAGTCCGTCGTAGATTACAAGCAGCTAAGGGGGAGATCTCCCTTGTCAAGTAATGTTCACATGCTTTTCGGGAGTCCGTGATTATTCTCGAATTGGCGTGGGCGGCAGCCAGCGCTATCGCTACTTCCTCGGCCCGCATTGAATTCGGGGCTCCAAAAGAGAGTCCATGAAAGTGCATTTCCTGGGGAACGACAGCGGCCGAGTAATAACCCGTGGGCGATTGCCCTGCTCCGTCAACATAATATACACCGGGTCGGGAGCCGTGTTGTCTCTCAAGAGCCCGAGCACGCGCTTGTCGTCTGTTTTCATGCATGTCGGTGTCCATGTTACGGGGGAGCGGGTAGACCCAGAGCCTATGGCGCCATAGTACTGGGATACGATCCGCCTCCTCTGAAGTGCAGTCGTGTTGGATGTGTAAGCGGTTTAGCAGGCGGCGCCCAGGAGCTGTCTGCATGAGCCGCGTGTATTGGTTCACGAGGTGGGCCTCCCGCCGCTCCTGGTAGGAGTTTAGCACCCCCAATGCCTTGAGTTTTGCATTAGAGGTAGCCACCGGGAGATCCAGGGCTCGCTTAGTTGTCTTGCGGATGATGCCGTCTATTCGCGCCTCGTCTTGCTTAGTAGTGCGGAGATATGGCGTGGCGCCGAGGATTCGGCTAGTCTCGAAGGCATAGACGAGCCGAAGCGCGTCTCTGCCCCGCAGACCACCCCGCTTGTTGGAAACGCGGCGGATCATGGGCCCTACCTGTTCGCCTACTCTCTTTTGTTTCGCAATAGTCGAGTCCGGTCTTAGTCTCTGGTGAATGAAAAGGCCCAGAATACGGAGCTCCCCCACCTCTCTAATAGGAACTCCTGACAGAGAGATGTATATAGCTGTCCTATCCTTTGGGTTCGCTCTGGCATGCAGAAGCTCTGATTTCGCTGGAGCACATTGGAGTTAGTTTATGGGGTTTAACGTCCCAAAGCGACTGAGGCTATGAGAGACGCCGTAGCGAAGGGCTCCGGAAATTTCGACCACCTGGGGTTCTTTAACGTGCACTGACATCGCACAGTACACGGGCCTCTAGAATTTCTCATCCAAAGAAATTCCAGCCGCCGCGGCCGGGATCGAACCCGCGTCTTTCGGGTCAGCAGCCGAGCACCATAGCCACTGAGCCACCGCGGCGGCGGAGCACATTGGAGCCCACAGTCATTAGCATACGCATCGACTATGGAAGCAGGCTGCTGAAGGCGATCCTCCATGTCCCCAAGGCTCCCCTGAGTGGTCCAAATTGTAATATCATCTGCATATAACGCGTGTTGAATGCCTTCCACCCGGGCCAATTGGCTTGGGAGGCGCATCATAGCAATGTTGAACAGGAGCGGTGATAACACTGCTCTCTGAGGGGTACCCCGTGTTCTCATCATGTAAGGGCGGTATTCCTCGCCCTCAATCCGAAGAAAGGCCTGGCAATTAGACAAGAAATCTCTTACATACGCGTAGGTCCCAGCCCCACAATCGGTAGAACTCAAGTTGGCCGGGACGCTTCCGTGTTTCACATGGTCGAAAGCCCATTTCAGACCAAGGGCGACCATGGCTTTGTCATTGTGTTGCATAGTTGTGAGTCGTATTACATCCCTGTGCAGCTGGAGAACGACAACCTGTGCAGACATGTGAGGGCGAAACCCGAACATGGTGACTGCAAAGAAGCCCTTACTCTCCTGGCGAATTCAAGGTGTGAAATCAGTGTAGAATATATGAGGAGTATGCTTTGCAGCTAGTCATGAGATTTTCTCATTGCTAACGTCCAGCTTCTATTATCGAAATGTCGAAAAAAGCGGAAAAGAGTGCTTAGGTTATTGAGAGGATGCTGAAAAAAGTTCTGATTATTCCATAGCAAGCGCTGTAGGCTTAAATGTAATATTGAAGCTAGGAGATCATCAAGCGGTCGAACGACATATCTGAATGCGCAGTGGCACATGGCGCTCAGCCGTGCCCTTTTGATTTGTGTTTGGAGGCATACCATTTTTTTCGACCGCGAACCCAGTATTTTCAAAAGGAGGCAATAACTCTCTCCAAGGTGTCGCCGCCATACATCGCGCAGGTGTGCGCTTACGTGCAGCATACTAACGTCAGACACTTCTTGGGAGTGATCAATAAGCGCATGTAAACGTCAACTGTGTTGTTTCTATGTTTTGGTCCTTACCTATGTGCAGTCACAGGCAGGTGAAACTGTACGTTTGGGCTGTAATAATTGCACTAACGAAAAAAGGACTCTGCTAGTTAAATGAAGCAGCCAAGGCTAAAAAGAAAACTTTCCTAACAGCTCATCCACGTGATTGTTGGAAGCAAATGTCATTGTATGTACCTCTCTCTCTCTCTTCCTCTTCGAAGCCTTCACTGGTTGGAAAATTAAGATACTTAAGTAAGCAGTCGTCCTATTCCAGGTTCTGTCCCTTGTTCAAATTTGTTCAACGCTAGCTGTTTGCTAGTCGACATAACAGTTTTTCTTCAGTTGCATGCAGCAAGCGGTGGTGCTGAGGCAAACTAGAAACGTTTGTCCAGATTTCCTACATGCTCCATACCACGAATAAACCCAAAACAGTTTGAATTAGCATCCCATAAACATTTCCCACAACGCTGTCTTCACTAGAAGAAGCGTACTAATGCTAACTATAACGACGAAAATATTATGCACGGGTTTTAAATGGTCGTTCGTGCCAGGGCTCTCCACCATGCAGTGTTTTATTCCGGCCAGTGACTGACCAGTAAACATGGCAGACCTTAGCAATAAATACGAAGGAAGCCAGCAATCATGGAAAGCAAGAATTATGGGGGAATGGTTCTATTTTTTATAATTTTCAATGGAGGTCAATGGGAAATCAACACCGTAATTATTTTATACCTGGAAGATAACAACTGATTTGAAAGTTGAAGAAAAAAAATGAATGGTCAGGTAGAACGCTGCAATACTTTTTAGTTTGTTTTGTTTCACAGACTTTTGTTCAAAGTTGTATGTTTTATTCAGAACACCGCACTTTCCTTTTTCTTCCCCGGGTCACGACTTTGCTATACAATGACATCTTTGCCGTGGAGGCGCATGTAGCCCTGTTTTCTGCAGCGGGAGTGGTGTCTGGAGGATTCAAACCTCTTACCTCTCCAAACGGTGCCGCAAAAGCAGCCGCTATATTCCGCCGGAGGTCAGTGCACTGGAATATATCGATAGTCTTCTTTCTTTCTTTCAAGAAGATTAACAAGTTCGGGTGAGAGCCCTTCACGAGTTATTCCGTTAAGAGTATCCCACGAAGAGCACAGTACCTTCTGCTCTCTCCCATTGCTCTAGACAATTGTCAAAATAATGACTGCATTTTACTGTTGCACATTTGTTTACGACCACTTTGCAAACATCTTCATGGTGGTTGTCCACTCGCTGTGCTTACAGACCTCCAAAAGTGAACATGGAACACCACGGTTTACATAGCAGACAGACGATACAGAGAAATTACGATTCACGCATCAGGAGAAATGTGAACATACTTAAAAAGGTCACGTTCGACTGAAATAGAGCTTTTAATATTCGCTATACAGGAAAGCAATCAAAATTGTCCCCCGGGCATTGCGACAGTCCGGCAACAATAGGATCAGAAACGCGGAGTTCCATAAGACTGGCGAGCTCTGTCGGTGGTGCGCTGAGTCATCGACAGTCATGGTGACCTTAGCCGTTGTGCGGTAGCGCATTCTTCAATTGAACCTAGTTGATATTACTAACAGCACAGGCTGAATTTCGGAGCTTGGCACCCTTCTCTCATACACGAGCTACTAATTATAGTTACCTCTTTGTAAAGTGGGCCCCGCAGACGCAAAAATGTCTACTCTGTAAACGCTCACTCACCCTCCACATGGGGCGCGCGTCGCCTTTGGTTATGGAGAAGGGAAGATTCGAAAAAATGCTAGTCATTTCTGCCCCAGACAACTTCGCTGCTTTAGAGGGATAGGGATAGTGTAAGGCGACACAGATGCAAAGATACACGCTCTCCGGCGGCAATCGTAGCATTTTTCCTCGTTCTGGTATATTCGACATTACGCGAAGAAACGCTTTTTTGTACCCTTTTTTTTCTGTAACGCAGTTGTCCTAGGTATGGGTTTTACGTGACGAATCAGATGAGTGTTAAAGTAAAGAAAAAAAATGAATAACGCTTTACCGTAGTTAGGCCACAGGCCAATTGTGTGTGCTAGATTTTCAGTTTCACTTTGGTTTCAATTCGACGCTCGGTTTTCAGTCAGGCAGGCTGAAAACATAGATCGGCAAAATCAATGAGTGGGACCCTTTGTACTAGCGGATTTAAACTTGAGAGGTCTTTTAAGTTCCGCAATATGCGGAATTCGTCACTCTCTCGATTACATTCATAGATCACTGGTAGGTCTCATTTCAATCCTGATACAAAAATGGCGCAGCGATTAAGCGATGCGCCGTAGCCCAGTGATGGCAGTGTCAGCTATCGGTGTGTCTTCATAAAGCGAGGCAGCTCTTACCGAGAAACCAGAGACAGACAGAGGCAGCCAGCGTCGAATGACACACAGGGGCGAAATCGGTCAGTGGGGTCTCAGTGCTAACGTGCGAAAGCACAACGGCGGTCGTCAGCTAGAGCTGATCAGAATGGTGCACAGAGTCGATTGGCATGATGTTCCAGCCCGGACCAATTTATACCGCGGCGGGCTCATTAATATGTGCCAGTTTTTTCATTCTTATGGCATGCTATAATCAGCGATGCGTAGCAGCGGTACGTAGCAGTGCCACTTCAGCGTCGTCGGTCACTTGTGCCTCATTTGTACAGGCATCGGCTTGGCCTTCTGGCGGCGTTTTAATGTTCGTGCCTGCTTGAGACTGACTGTCCCCGCTGCCGTGAACTTGAGGCTGCGATTGTACCCATGCGCTTGCGCTGTCTTCAGCCGTTGATGTTTCTGTCGCTGCCACGAGCGTAGCCTCCGCTACTTCCAAATTGGTCCTCCTGGTCTTCAGCTGGTCGATGTGGGGCAACGTTGCTCCCCACCTTCCGTATTTGCTGTTGTCATGCTTGAGCCGCCGGTGGACTGTACCACGCCTGGTTTCCTGGTTTGCATTTGTTGCCCATTCTGTAGTTCTTGAACCAAATTTCCTTGTGCAGCGGTTTTCCGCTGTCGCGCGCCACGCGCATGCAGACGGAGAGGGTCGTGACCCGACATTGTGCAATAAACAGCGCGGTTGATATCCGAGAGTCGTGGAAGCCGGTGTTTTCCCGTTTGGTAGGGGAGTACGGCAATAATGAGAAAGAATGTGGTCCAGACGAGATTGCAAACTACCGCGCGTATTTTTGTTTAACCCGTGCTGCACAGTCCGTACCGCCCTTTTCGCCAGACCGTTAGACTGTGGCTTGTAACGAGCTGTTCGCATATTAGAGATGCCATTGAGCTTCATATATGTCCTGAACTGCTCGCTAGTAAACTGCGGCCCGTTGTCCGTCACAAGGGTCCTCGGCAAGAACGTCGTCTGCAATGCTTCCGTTGTTTTTTCCGAACTGTCAGCCTCATTGCAGTTACCTCGATCTATTTGGTATAAGAATCCAGCACAATCATCAGCATGTGACCTTCGAAAGGACCCGCAAAATCCACATGTATTCTAGACCACGGATTCTCTGTTTCCGGCCAAGGAGCGGGCCCATTCCATGAACGTTGGACAAGCTTTGACCAGCTTCTTGTCGATTCTTGTCGGTTCGCAGCGCGAAGTAGGTTTACCGCAGAATTTTGCGCTTTCTTTGCCTGTCTGCTCACCATCGAGCAACCCCTTATTTTTTCTGTGCTGACAGCGAGCTCAGCGTTCTTCTCTAATTTCGCAAGGAAACACATTGTGACGCTTGCCTCATTTTTTCCGCCCTTAGCAGAGTTTTGCTGTGTGCAGCTACGCGTGCTGGCCGCTAAGAGACCGAGGCGTGCCTTCAGTACCGTTGACTCACCGACGACTGCAGCACTGATGTCAGAGAGCGTTGGGAAGGCCAGAAGGAACACATGAAGAATTATAAAAACGAGGCGAAGGTCATTCAGTCCATAGCCTGTGCTACAAATAGTAGTTAAGGCGCTCGTCTACCGAGCCGGAGTACCCAGATGCGAACCCGACCGCGGGGGCCGCGTTTCCATGGAGGCGGAACGCAAAAGGCACCCGTGTGCTACGCGATGTCAGGGCACGTTTAAAATCCCAGGTGGTCGAAATTATTCCGAAGCTCTCCACTACGGCACCTCTCCCTTCCTTTCTTCTCTAAGTCCCATCTTCCTTTCCTCCCTTAAGGCATGGTTCAGGTGTCCACCGAGATGTGCGAGACAGATACTGCGCCATTTACGTTTCTACAGAACCAACCAATTATTTAGATAGCTACAGACGCTGGAGGCTGGCAGAGTAGCCTAAAGCATTCGCAACCGAGTCTTCTTTCGCCTTCGTTAGAGCGCTCTAAGCACTGAGATAAATCTTTTTGCGTGCTCGGCTCGATTCTGTCGTGAAGATTTGCCACTACTTTTGGTGCCGGCTTCAATACACGAATTTCATGTGAGTTTTAAATGTCCTGCAAAAATAGCTCAGGCAGTCTGTATTTAAAGTCGGGCTGTCTCCTGTAGGTGGGATAAAACGATTCATTGGCACCGTTCCCGTAAAATTTCATTTTGTTGAGAAAGTTTTTGGCTACTGCTTTATTCAGGTTTTATTAGCGTTTCAAAAGCCCGAAAAACTACACACTACTTGTCTTGCTTCAGCGCTTAGATCGGTAAATATCGCAACATCCAAAGAGGGATGGGATATTTCACATGGTTTTCAATTAATATTTTTTTAAGACCGCTTCGTCTTGTTTATTCCTCGAGCTGCAAGTTCCTTAAGTTCTAAGCGATGTGCTTCTTCCTTTAGGTATTCTTTGTACGAGTCTGAGCACTGGGGGATGTTCTCGCAGCAGCCTGGAAACAGTCCATCGTAATCACCAAGTAGGCATAACGGGGCACGAAGACTTTTGCACCTGCAAGAAAAGTTGGGCGATTATTTGACATATACATTGTGGTTTGCGTATGGTTACAGTCCAAAATATTAGTATTTTAACTACAGCTTGACTTCGACCATAAACGCTTACACGACCAAAAAGGCAGCAAAAAGATCTCATTTCAAGGCCGTGCGCTGGATCAAATAACAAAAACTTACGACAGCAAATAGGACTGCCTGGCATGGAAAACCTTAAAAACTTCGCAGATGCTACTTAATTTCCTGTCTCGCTCGTGGCTGTAAAATAAGTGCTTAAAGCAGGTTGCAAGTTTCGCTTACCGTAACTGGTCTGAGCTAATAATGCTCAACAATACATTGCTTTGGTTTTGCAGCCGTTCAGTGTTGTGTTAAATGGCGAATATTTGAGAACATTAATTTTTTCAAAAGGGTAGATATTTTGAATTGTTGCATAATTTCAAGCTCTCTCTCTCTCTCTCTGTGTGCGCGCGAACCCTATCTGTGTGTCTTTGTCGCGCTACTTATTTTTGGTTCACTGCATTTTTATTAGCGAACATAAATGTGTTGTTCAAATAAACTATGTGCATATCTGTTCAGAAAACAGCTGCTGCCACTGTGAAGCAAAATATGGTCACTATAAATTTGTTACAGAGCCGTTCGTATGCTGGAATGACATTTAAGAGCATCAGCTCTTAAAACTTACGCCTGTGAAGGAAGTGTCTGTCTGCAATGAAGGTCAAATTGACCAAAGCAGTAACCATGAGACCACACTATATAAAAGCGATCGTGGGTGCCTTGCGCCTCAACTCTCAATGCGTTGTACATGTGTCAGCATGCAATCATCGAAGTTCCCCCTCCTTCACCCCCCCCCCCCCCCCCCCCCCCCGGGACCAGCAGTTCCATGGAATTTGGGGGACACCCGCTTGCAGCAGAATGTTCAAAGTGGTGTGAAATGACTTCGCATGTTCCTGAGGATAAAATTACTAATTGAGCTGAAGCCCACAGCATGCGTGGGATTTGCAACGACAACGTTTCTGCCTCCAAACTGCGCATTCGGAGGACCTTCAGACGGCCATTACTGTCGAACAGTTTGTCGCAGGGGGTACCGGATAGTTTCAAACGATTGGTCTTGTTGTAATGTACACGATTATAAATTTATTAGCTGATACAACGAGGCATTATACCGGATATAGCGAAGATGGCTGCAAATCACAATATTAATGCTAAATCCATGAGGTAGATGGCGCTGCTTGTGTCTTAGGTACTGCGTGCCTCTGTAAGGCTGAAGAAATTTAAATTGAGGCAGACCACTTTCAGCAAGAAAGCTGTTGCAAATTTTCATGTCCTGTGGGGCGTAATCATGAAGGCTGAAGCTGCATTGCATCCCGAGCTCCTGGCCCGATGAGATTGCAATCCAAAACTATACGGAGCCACGTAGTATAATTGCGCAAAGTACCGCAAGCACCAGAGGAGGAAAACTGCAGAGGCGGTATCAGTCCTGTCTGACATCTCCATAGTCGAGTACTAGCACAGCTCGTGTGAATGCACCGTCATCAAGACACGTAGATGAGGGCCGTCATCGTTTCTCCCAAGAAGGCAGGTTCAGACACGTCCCTTTTTAAGGAATTACTTTTCGGCGAGAGAGCTGCAGAGATAGAAGGCTGGCTTCTCGTGTTCTTCAAAAATTAATTCAGTGCACTGAAGTGGCCTTCTATGGTGAAGGTGGTAGACGGAAGCTTTTGTGGGTCCTCATGTGCGTGGTGGCAGATGTTGCCTAGGCCTCAAAACTGTACCGCTGACTATCGTCCTAAATAATACCCTGCATTCATATCGCGAAGCAAGTGCTGGCAGAATATCGCTAGGTTAGTCCCGCCCACACTGTTAGCAGAAAAACACCAAAAGGGCGTAAATGGCTTGTCCTCTAACGCACACCCAAAAGGAGGTTTTTTTTTATTCCATATGTATGGTGTTTTTTATTTACTCCCGTATATAAGGAAGTTATTTTGGAGTATAAAGGGAGTTATTTTGGAGTGATAAGGGAGTAAATTTTTTGCTACCCACAGAGATGGAGCCCAAAAATGGCGTCATGTTTATTTATCCTCATTCAGGCTCATTCTTACAGCAGTGACAGCGGCGGAAACGGGCAGTAGCTCTGCGGGCCGCCGGCAACCCAACTTGGGAAACTGCGCTGCCCTAAAGTGACCCCGCGTCAAGCATTCTTTCCGCCGTCTGCTAGCCCAGCGGCGGCGTACGCGGCAGGAGTCGTCTGCTTGGCGTCTCCCTCTGCTGTACGAGCTCGTTTCGTTGTCTATATTCGTACATAAAGGGATGTAACATTATAATCAGTAGTTAGAAACTGAAAAGGAGACTCTGGGTAGTATTCACGGTCATCCACCACGCTATACTTGATCCCAAAACCACAGCAGAAAAGATCAAAATACACCTGATGGTAGTTTGGAATGACAGTGTTTGCATTCATATTCAATTCACTAAGGCTTGGATTTTAAACATGGCTGAGGAAAAATGTTCCCTTATGAGCTCAATCAAGAGCTAAGAGTTGATACTATGTTCTATCACAGTTCCATGTTCATGCAACACATAATCTGGTGCAACACATTGCGAGAACCGCACTGAAAAAAGCCTGTGAGAATTAGGCTAAGCGGGGGCTGTAACGGGGTGGCGACACAAAGTAAAGTCAGGCATCGTTAGAGTACTGGAGGCTTCACAGGAGCAATTCAATTATGTAACGTACTGTAGCGGAAAACGGCGACAAATCGATATCTTGTACAGCGGCAGGCGTCCGTGAAGGAGCAGAAGTCAGCAGAGATCCAGCGACGATGGAAACCAAGCGGTCGTCACTCACCGCCAATATCTGACAACTGACCAGAAGCAGACGAGACGCTAGGTGGCGGGGCGGATTGCACAAAATGATGTTTTTGTACTCCTTTTCGGCACTGGTCGAGTGTTTGGCACAATTAACTCCCTTTCTAGACTGGAGTAAATGCTGGTAAATCCTCATTTTTACTCCCTTATTTCCTCATGGGAGTAATATGGAGGACAGACCACCTTTTTACTCCCCACTCATGGAGTAAATGTTATACCCTTTTGGGTATATTTTTGTTTACAGTGCACCTGATTGGCAGCAATACTGGATATCGGCCCACAAAGGTCGAGCAACACAGGTCTAAGAAAAAGAATATATTTAGACAGACATTGCACTCACCCGTGTGCTCGTCTTAACCTGAAGCTGAATGGGAGCAACTGTCTCAACCTCGCATCTGTGTGCGAGGAAACGAATAGAATGTCCTAGTTGGATTTCAATGGCTTTCACAAGCACTTGCATAGGGATGCCTTCATTGCCGTAGCTCCTTTCAGCTATAAAACGCCGAAATCACGTATTTAGAAGGGTAACAGTGAGCTTTGATTTGTATTGAGCGATACCCCTCGCAGTAAGTTTCGTGTGACGCATTATAAACCAAGATTACATTGGCACCACGCCCATAGGAGTTCACCGTAGTTGCGACTGCAGCTGCTAAAGAACTGTGTGCACCTAATAGGGTCCAACATCTCGTACGCGAAGCAGTAAACAGATATTTCTACTTACCCTATTGGAATCACGGTCCATGTCATGTTACTACAATAACGCAACTCGCATCTTTCCTTTGAAAGACGTCCAGAGCCAGGAGGACCCGGGAAAATCCCAACGCCGTCATAATCTGTACAGTCTAAAAAAAAAATAGGCGTAAGTAACACAGATACATTCACACGAACACAGGTACGAACTGCACATGGAAGCGTGCGCGTCAGGGTGCAAACGCTTTGACAAGAGCGCTTGTTTTCGCCTTGGCAAGCGTTCATAATTGGTGGCCTTAAACTACACCAAATGTTTTATCTCAGTTAAAATGGATTCCCTTTATGTCTTTCACTGTGTACATCAAAATTTTGCACTGTTTAATTACGTCTCCAAACCTTGTAGGCAACCTCCCATCATTAGACAATTCTTGATTCCCTCTGTATAATCTTTCTGATGTCGCTTAACCGACGCCGATTAATTGGCTGAGGAAGGTGTGAACAGAGCTTGCCAGTACGCTGCCTAGCAGCTCTGCTACTTACTTCTACTCACCCCTCCTTGATTATATTGGAGGAACTGTGCATCACTTGTACACTATAGGTTTAGAAATCAGCATGCACGAAATCGGAGTGATGTTCAATAATCTCGCAAGGGAACAGCAGTTCACAATTGGTAGCGAGGTGCTAGAAGTGGTCATGGTTCTACTCAAGGCATGCAATTACCTCTGATCCGATTCATGAGAGGGAAATAACTGGAATAATAAGAATGGGGTGCAGAGCATATAGTAGGTTCTCTCAGTTCATTAATGCCATTTTACCAGTATATCTCATTGGAAAGTCATCCAAAAGCTCTATCTTACTGCCACTCTACAATGGAGCAAAAACGCGGAGGCCAACGAAAAGGTTTCAACTTAAGTTATGGACAACGCAGTGAGCTATGGAAAGAAAAATGATAGGCGTACCATTAATTGATCGGAATCGGGCAGGGTAGTTGAAGGGACAGACACGGGTTAATGACATCTGAATCAAAATCAAGAGGACGAAATTGGCTTGGGCAGGGGATGTAATCCGAAGGCAAGACAACCGCTGGTCCTTAATTAAGTATAACGGAGTCGATTATAAGAGAAGGCAAGCGTTAGGTGGGCGCCCATTACACTCGACGCTCCGGCACATAAACTACGCTTTCAAGAGACGTACCCGCGCCTGCATTCGGACTCTCAACCAAAACTCCCCAAGCCTCGGTATCAGGCGGGCAAGGAGCGCCACTTCGGAGAAGAACATGATCCGCCGACAGGAGCGCTGAAGTTTGCGGGGATATGGTTGGCGCACATGGCAGACGATAAGATTAAGTGGAGAGACATGGCAGATACCCTTGCCCTGCTGCGGGCGTAGTAAAGCTGATAATAATAATAATTATGCGCATTATGCTTGTCGTCCTTCACTAAACCGGAACATCTTTGAAGAGGAAGATCTTGAGGAAGATCTCTCTGTGCACTTAACTGCTTATATGTTTCTTTCTTACTGTTTTCTGACCTTCACTGCTCATACGTAGGATAAGTTTAAACTGCGCCAACCATTGGTTGCCATGTTCGACCATGCTTAGCATCTCGAAATCTCGCGTTGGTGTCAAGAAACTACATAATGCAGTTTGCTTTACTTTCTGTCCAGGCTTTCTGGCTTTTTGAAGTCTACTCGCTTGTCGGTATAGTGCAAAAAGATGCATTGTTCTTTTGTAAATTATAACCTTTTTTTAAGAAGTACATCTATTCCCCGATTCAAGCACGCACCTGAGTTTGTTTGTAACGAAAATGAAAAAAAGCACAGTTTGAGCAGCAGCCCAAAGCTACGTTCATATCTGCTTCCGTGTTGCCCATCGTCGCTATCTAAACGATTCTTCTACGCTGTCATTGCTCCGAGCTTTCCTCAAAGGAAAGGAAAGCGTAGCAGCTGAAGAGAAATGGAGATCGAAGGCGAGAACACATTGCCCATGCCACTCGCTTGTGGGCCAGCTAACATTCCTGAAGAGCGGCGAACCGATCTACGAACGCTCCAGTACTTTATGATGCCGTAACGGCAATGACACGCTCTGGCGGTTATGTGCAGTCAAATCACTAACCGGAACTTTTCTTAGCGCTCTTTACCGCTTGTCTGCAAAAGCGAATGCCACTTTGAGCTTACCAAGTAAACAACGCGCAGTTTTATCTTGATAACGCGGAGTCAACCAACCCAGAAGTTACATGAACCTAGATAGAGCGGGTACCGCCACGCGCCGTACAGCCAGAAGCTCGATGCCTGCGATTCGGAGAGTCATTTGTGCAAAAAAAAAATAAAAAGAGACGTATATGTTGCAGGATGTGTAGTTGAGCCTAAAGTTTCCGAGTTGCGAATTATGCCGACTGCTAGCATTTAAACTCTCAACCAGCATACTTCGATTGTAATGCCGCTGCGGTTTTCGTGCTGCGGTGCACTTCTGCATGTCGTTGTAAAAACGGCCAAACTGTTTGGAGACCTGATTTCAATAGAAAATAAATTACTCATTAGAGTCGGCAGGGTACTGTTACATGTTCCTTCGCTATTACAAAAATGCTCTGCTCCCATTCCGCCCGCCTGCTTTATGCTTACATTTGCGTTGTAGCCGCTCATGAGTACAGTGTATTGTGTTATTCACTGACAACCGATTGCGCGGCTTGTTGGAAGCAGAAGAGTATATCATTACAAAATCCCACAGTTATCGTTTTGTAAGCCTCATTACAATGAATGCCAAACTCCAACCACGCTCCCTTCTAGTTGGATAAAATGCGTCATCAAAGTACGTGCCCGCCCTTGAACACTGCATCTTTCGTATCTACACCTCCAACCAAACTAAGTCCTGTAACATGTCAAGCAAATCTGTAAGTGTCAAGCAAATCTGTTGAAGTAGGACGGTTGCATTTCTGACTGCAAGCCATTCTCACTGTCACCGCAAGGCATTCACTGGGGTTTATCCTTGATAGTAAGTGACGTACCAGCATAAAAATACGCACATTGCGTAACACTTCTCCAGATCGCTAAACACTAGCCAAAATGAACACATACCAACAAGCCCAACTATCCGTTTTACTACTGAACACTAAGACTGAGGTCAGGATTTAGCACCACCCCATCAGTGCCTGTTACGCCAAATCACAAGGGCTGATTTCGGGTGCGCTTTTCGCAGCAGTTGCCATTTTAAAGCCAGGCCTCCTTTCAGCCAAGTGTGCTGTTTATTTATCGAAGCTTTGTTCGCATCAGGAGAACAGGGTCTGGAGGGAAACTGCAGTGAATTTTAAATAAAGCAGTATGCAGTTGTCTGTAATACCTAGGACAGAAAACATTGGGCGGACACTTAAGGTCTTCCTTAAAGGACATACGCGATAGCGTAATTGCCAGAATGGAAGCTTGGGCGAGTTGGTGACGGTCGATGATAACGATGTTTGAGTGCTTCCTATATTTCAATGGTTTTATATCTCTTCTTCACTGCTAAGAAAGTGCTTATATTGCTTGGGTTT
Organism: Amblyomma mixtum; assembly: GCF_055824585.1. Lineage (NCBI taxonomy): Eukaryota > Metazoa > Arthropoda > Arachnida > Ixodida > Ixodidae > Amblyomma > Amblyomma mixtum. Next base: position 146,910,908 of record NC_143015.1, on the reverse strand, counting down.
CATGCAATAAAAGTTTACGTGTAAGTTAGCGCCCGTCCTGTTTGTCTCCCTGTGTCCGTGTCTGTTTAGCGCTATGTGGCAAGTGGAGCGTTATTGTATCTCATGAGGGGTCTACCTTTGGTCTCAGTAGCATGTTACCCGATCACGTGTTCTACTAACGCTACCAGATCCCATGACAAGCGAATACCACGTGACACAAGCACACAGTCGTCCGGGTACGCTAACTACTCACCGACATGCACTTTAATACTCGCTCTACCACTGCTCCCATAATAAATGCCGCTCTTGTCACACACATAGTCATTGCGCACATTCGTAAACTGCCACACTATGTTAAAAACCACACTACCTAAATGTAAAACCCCACTCCAATCAAACATTAAGAGCGTGCTTGTGTGTTCAAGTTGTAGCCTGACCGACTCGCAATCCAAGGGATAAAACTCTTAACGCTGTCACTTTAATGAACCATTTTGTCTCGGTACAGACACTTGACGGCATAAAAGTCAGAAAAATTTGAACGCTTGTCGACGGTGTTCATCGTACTTGCCATAAACTATAGGACCGAGAAGTCTCGTATAATTTACTGTTTGGTACTTCACCAGGTTGGGCTTACGATGCCGCATTGGGCTGCAGTAGTCACGTTAATAAGTCAGTAGCTCGCGTAATAAGCGACATCGTTGAAAAACCTTCACGGCAGCACAGGAGACGTTTGTCGCCCGGATATACAGACACGGGTTTCAGTGCACGTGTAATTCAGTTAGTACGGTTTGTACATGTTAGGCAGCCTACTCATGAATTTAGGTGATAAAAATAAAGCTGTACAAGTGCTCCTTTTGGTTTAGATTACCGAACGTTGTTCTACAGACGCATAAACTAACCCAGTTGCAGCTGAAATCACTTAAACAATTCCTACGATTTACTGCGGCAAAGATTTCAAAGTGCTGTGCAATGTTGTCTATACCAACATGTTGCGTACTAGTTGTGTAGCTTTCCCTGTGGTAACTCTGCAGCTAATACATTCGAGCAACGGAGCAACGGGATTTTTGACTTTTGCATACAGAATAAACTTCGTTACTTCTAAACAAACTGCCCTTGAGCGAACTGTATAGACGTTTTGAAACCATGACTAAATCAATTATTTTAAGCAGCGGTTGCAGTAAGCCCATTGTGCAATGTCTGTCTGTACACTTGTGTTCGTGTTTCTGTCGGTCAATGTGAAATTTCTATGGAGTGCTTTAATTGTGTTCTAGAAAACGTGTACAAGGACATTATGGGAAAAAGGGTGTTGCTTGTAGCTGAAACTTTGCGCTATAAACATCAAGGCTAAAGCGGCGAAATAATTACAATTAAAGGAGAGCCTGTTTCGAATAATTTCGTGGGTTAAAGGAGAAGTTGCGATGGTTTTTGAAGTTCGGTTAATACAGTGTTTTAAAAAACTGTGTGTATGGCTGTGTATATAACATCTCAGGATTAAAAGTTTAAAACTCTTGCTTACATCTGCCTCCCGAGCTTTCCGCTAGTTCAATGATGGCAGGCAGAAGGGCAGCGGCGACTAAGAATAAAATCTTCATGATTATTGCGTACGTGAAGTTTTGGATGTACCTGAAAAAGTGGGAAAGATTACCATGTTATAAAAGTGGAATTGAGCTCAGGGGTGATGTACATTTGCGCTACCGAGAACACATTCATTTCATTAATTTTCTCTCGTCATATCATTTATAACAAGAAAAAAAAAGAATACTTTTTGACCCCGTGGCCTTTCCAGATGCGCATAGCGCGTTTTCAGCAATAGTTTTGATTTCCCGGTTTTTCTAACAATCTGAACTGACCACTCTGCCCCAAGAACAAAATGAGAACTATCAAAAGAAGCAGTTCAAGGTATAATGAAGAGCCGTGAGATAAATTGATATATCAATATTTCAAATATAATTGCGCCATTTCGCGCAAACATGTAGCTTCAAAAAAGTTCGGACAAACTACAGAGAATATTCACAACTGGTTATAAACTACATGTATGCATAGAATAAATTTTTACGCCTAGTCAAAAATGCCTTAGTTTCAACTGTTGAGCGCCTGTTCTGCTGGAAATGTAGAGGCAAATTTCCCGAATTGATGCAGAGTTCTGTGCAATCGTCTCCACATTATAAACATGCCTACCAGTTCGTAATGTGCTGTTTACAAGCGCTGTATGAAAATCGAATGTGAATTTTGTATCCTCGCAACTACAAAAAAAAAACAGGTCGTTTAAACGCTGACATTTAATCATCTCAAATCATCACGGGAAGTGAAGTTCGACGAACATATCTACTTATGAAAGAAATATAACACGGATTGAATTTTTGATGGAGTACGCGTTCGTGGTCGCGCTCAGTACTGTCTCTTACTCTCAGTACTAGACGGAGGTATATTCGTGATTTCGCTATGGGGACCACAGCGACGGTGGCATCACAATGCGATACCCATTAAAGTTGTCTTGTGTGGTGCGCAAGTGACAGCGAACGCAATGTGCGCAATGTGAATCGCGTTGATTGAGGGTCTGAGATGGGCAAATTTGCTCGGTTTTGAATATTGAGTTTTTTTTTTCTCTGAGCCCTATACTCTAGATGCTCGCGGGAACTGTTGAGTCACTAAACCAGCGCAGGAGTGTTGGGTTTGCCAGCTTCTAACTAGCTTTTAGGCTTATTAGCATCAATACACCATCAATACACGGCATCACAGGCTCTCTACAATGAATGAAACCAATATTTACCTCCGCGTTTAGAATGTTTGACTCTGATTACATGAGTGATAATTGCAAAGTTTTTTCTGCAGTGTATCTGCCAACGGTAATGAATGGCTGCTGACAATGTATTCGTCGATTTTCAGCGGACACTTCGGCCGCAGCAAGTCGACAACAGATGCGGTGGCATGAAAGAACGCTCAGAAGATATTTCTGCAGTTTTACAATTAGTAACGATATGAATTGAATCTTTTATTCATATTATTTTATGAACGACAAGCTACACTGGAAAGGAGCAGTAGAAATGCACAAGCGGAAGAAACGTGCAGTACATATTACATCAATGCAGTCACCTCACTTTAGCGTTTGCTTACATCCATGATCTCTGAAATCTTTCGATGGACTGAGTAAGTCAGTGCAATCGCAGCAGGTGCCGGAAAACTAGGTACTAGTGCAGAAGTATGCAAAGGGCTAATTTTCAGAGCTACCAATTGTCGCCGGATCGTACATTCAGACTACCGAATGGTGGGCTCATTGCGAATCGCCAATAGCTGTTGGGCAAAAGCAAGCATTTGTGCCAGATGGAAGGCGCCTTGACCACAGCAACTTTTCATTATTCTCGTTTCAGTAGTAGAAAGTCTCTCGTTTCGCATCCACGTACATCAAGGCTGATATAATACATATGACACTCGAAAACTTGGCTCAACTAAATGTGGCCCCGCCGCGGCGGCTCAGTGGTTACGTGCTCGCCTGCTGACCCGAAAGACGCCAGTTCGATCCCGGCTGCTGCGGCTGAATTTCGGTGAAGGCGAAATTCCAGAAGACCGTGTACAGTGCGATGTGAGTGCACGTTAAAGAACCCCGTGTGGTCGAAATTTCGGAGCCCTTCACTACGGCGACCCTCATAGCCTGTGTCGCTTCGGGACGTTAAACCCCAATAAACCAAATCAACTAAATGTGCACCATAAAAGTCACAAATGTGAAGTGAAACATAGCGCACAATTTATTCACATTCTTATGCCTCCCCAACCATCGCTTCACCACTCATGCGGGCGAGGTGGCGTTCTCTCCTGAAGTATTACGTACATTTGGGACGGTTGGTAACCCATTGTCAACTAGCTTAACTGTCTATATTGCTGCAATGAGCGCTTGTGTTGTCCGTTCTTTTCAACTTCTTTCGTCTTTTTGAGGCGGTGTGTTTTACGGGGTCTTCGTTCCTTTGGCAAGTCGAAAATCAGCTTACTTCGGCATCTCTCTGGTCCTTTATCTGTGCTGGCGCTACTAAAACACCAATCCAGTTCACGATTCGAAAACAAGCAACGTTTGCTGCCTTTTCGACCTGTTAGAAACGCAGTATGAGCCATCTACGGTTGGCAGGCAAGCACCTGTGAATGCAGACGCCACCGTAGGCGGCCCAACCCCCGCAGTTAGGTCCTCCCAGCTTCGGTTCTGCATGTTCGAAGTAAAAGCAGCTGTGTGAATCAAGGAGGAGCAGGGAGCGTATCCACTGCTTCTGTTTTAAGCATTTTTCTTATTGCTATTAACATTAAGCAGGCTGTAACTTGTTTACTGTGTTTAGCCACCTAACAGTTCACTTTCTGCAATTATACGGGAAGCCGGTGCTTACAAGCCAAACTATCATTGATGTTTTGCTAAAGAAGTTTTTTTTTTTCCTGGATGGGTCTGAAGAGGAGGAATAAAGAATATATGGCTGCAGTAGCTTTTTGTGAGGCCTGTTTTCCGGTATTTTTGAAATGTACTTGGCGGGTACAACATATATATCGAAATATAGTTAAGGTTAACTAACTTCGATTCTACAGAACATAAAGTTCTGGTAAGACAGCCATACATGACCAGAGCAAAATAACTGAGAAATGTGAACATCTAAATAATGCCATGATAAATACTCTGGCCCAAAGCAAACTTTAAATAATTAATAAAAGGTTCTGTAGAATTTTTCCCCACGACAAATAGAGTTGATAACTTGATACAGCAAATAAAATTCACAAAAGTGCCACCGTGAGTTTTTCATATTTTGACTGCCGATCGTTTGCAGCCTTCAACTAATTCTAGAGCTTATATGTCCTGAATAATCATTACCGTTCTGGATGATTTCGCATCAGCCTAATTTGCTCGCATTCATTTGCGTGCTAAGAGGTATTTCAGAATGGGGATGAGTGGTTTCACATCCGGGTGTTACTCCTAAATAATGAAGATAGTGTAGTTACACTGAGTGGCGCAATCATATCTACTTTTACCGCAGCTGTCCGGCTTCGCACGAAAGGCACAATATGCACAAGCATTACTCGTATATGTCGGCGAGGTCGCGTCACCAAAACGTGTCCGGAGTAGTCGTGTCGTTCTCAGAAGAGATAGGACCAAACAAGTGGTCGTAATCGATAGAGGATGGTGTAAGGATGATGTGCAAAATATTCGATGTCAATAGAATGGTTAGTTAAATAGTTAGAGCGAAAAATGTGGAAAAACCACCGAGATAGTGTGGACGTCGATATAGTTAGCGGACGGGAAACAGCCTTGGACAACACAATAGTGCAAAAATAGGCGAAGAAGTGAAAATGAAGTTTAAAATGAATGAAAATGTATTTGATCAGTGATAATCAATTGAAAAAAAGTATTATTGACATTGATTAATTGGATTATTAATTAGAAGAAAAAGTCGTTGCACGGTCGAATAGGCTGGAAGGGGATATAGTACGTGGACGGCAAAGCAGCAATGGCGACAAATTTGAAAAACCGAAATGCATGATCGAGGTGAAAATGGGTGTAATAAGAGTGAATGTTATTAATTAACGTGGTAAATTAAGAAAAATGTAAAACAAAGTGATTGCAATCTATACACGCAATCAATGAAGGAGATTAATTCATAGCAATTAATGACAATTAAATGGCTAATTAATGCACTAATGAAGGCCGATGCGATTCTAATTAAGGCCAACGATGGGCAAAGAGTATCGAAGAGAAGCGAAGAGCATCAAAGAGAGACAAGTGTCGTAGAGGGGTCAATGCCTTCACGTTCTTCCAAAGCGGGTTGCCGCAGTGATCCCTAACGTTTTTTTATCAGATAAATATGGCGCGGAACATGAATACCCCGGGCAGAGCACATACCGTGTGATCTTAATGTAAGGCTTTGCTGATGTGAAGAGCCTAAAAGAATTGCTTGGGTATCTTTTACACGCCACCTGCGAAGCTCAAAAGGTTTGTGTGGCTTGAAGAGCAAAGAAACAAAATTTCTATCTCATGGAAAGTAACTCAGAAAAAATTTGTTAGAAAGCAAATGTTATTTTCGAAGCGTTACGTAGTGACGTGGATAAATTTCCTGCTAAAAAGCACCAAATGCAAGAAAACCTGAAAAGGAATATATCTATTCTGTTGTGCGGGTTCTGCTGAGCTATCTTTCAAGATTTCTTAATCTGCTAAAATTGTTGTATTCGAAGAACGCATATTTCTGCAGACAAACAAGACACATTTTTGTGTGGTATCGAGATCAGTGACTGGATTAAGGCTTCGACGTGCTACGACAAATAGTTAAAGATGATGAAGCCAGCCAACAGGAACCGTCCTTCTAACAGTCAGCGCCTTTCGTGTTTTATGCAATAAAGCACTGAACAAAATATCTTGCAATTTAATTGTACCATTCGACTTACACAACTATAATATAAAAAGAATATCTTTGACACATAAAGATGAATTGACTAGAAGCTCGAATAGTCGGATTTCGAAGTATATGTAGTCAGTTTTGTAGCGAGAGCCACACTACTCCAGCCGCTTCGCAAGTATCAGCATGGCTGCGCGCTGAGTAGTGGCATCACGCTCCGCCAGCTGTGCGCATGCGCGGAGTGACGTCACAGCACGCAGCTGGTGTGTGCGCCGCGCGCCTCGCAGCTGGGCCGACAGCGGAGCAGACGCCGCCCGCCTCCTCAGTTGTCGCAAGTTTCACTACTTTACTGACCACCGGAGAGTCTTCATTAGTGTAAACAATAAAGTTCAAGCAGTTACGTAAACCATGTGCCTTACTTTCAAGCGAAACCTAAGCGTAACCAGGGGTATGTACCTTTAGCTACTCTACCAGGTTTAACCTCAGCTAAACCGCAGCCAATTTTTTACATTCAAAGATAATAATTTAGGTTGAGAAAGTGGTGCCTCATAGCAAGCTTTCACGTGTTGATTCACTGTCGCTAGCAACTGTGAACTCAATGTAAAGATAAATATTTCTTACATGAGGGATCAAAGTACAGCGCCTAAAAGAAATACTGCAAATGTACAAATGTAAAAAATCTGAAGCGAAAATGAAAAGTAACTATCCAGCTTTCAATGACAAATCTAGTGTAATTAGGTAGAGTGTCTTCAAAGTGGTAACATTTGTAAGTGCGAAATTGTTTTCTGTTTTGAAGAAGGAACCTGAAAACCTTTATATTAAAGCTACGGTGAAGATCATGACGATCCGATTTAAACTGTTCGTTGCCTTTGAAAACATCACGGCATTATTTTGATTATAAAAAGAGCTACGTCACTGTAGAGAATTGTATTGCCGACTGCAGCACTGTAATTATGTTGAAAAGGCTTGAAGCCTTTTCTTGCTGCTCCTCCATTTATTAACACTGTATTGCTACCAGACTTCAACAAGCGGAAATATGACCTCTCCAAAAGTACAAAAATACGCGGACACACAAACAAAATAAAAAGCGAACATGTGGAAATCATCCTATACAACTCCGTCCGAGATTAATTTTAAAATCTGTTATGATGCTCATCAATTAAATGCGACAATTTCAGCGTTACAACGTCACGGACAAGATTCCTTAAATAAACAGCGGTGTTTGGAATGGAGTATCTATAAGAATTATTCCACAATTTAGTAGCGTTGTTGAAAGCGATTGCAACTTTCTGTTGGCATATTTACAGGAATAATCAAAACAGCTGGTGTATACGTGTTATAATGACTATTAATAATGACATTTCAGGCAATTCATAAAGACTATAAAGAGGCATTTCAGGCAATAGGCGCAATTTTTGGTGCTTTTAGATGGCGAGGGACTTCTATAAAGAAGAGCACTGACCGATGTTGGTGCGCATAAGCCTTTCTTTTAATTTATAAAATAGTTTACGATATTTTTTACTAGTGAAAAGATACTAGTATATTACTGCGTATTCTTCGCTTGATAAGAAGCAGTGTGCCGAACAGAAAGTTCTCGAAGAACTTTAGTCGAAATCCAGTTAATGTGTGTTTTATGTACGAGTTTATAAGATATTTATACTCAGCTACTTATATTAGGAAAGTCATGTAGCGGCAAACCGATAAAACAAAGGGTTGTTTTGAAATGACATTCTGATTTTTACAGTTCCATAATCATTTTCATAAGTCACTTCACACTGAAAAATTCTTTCTCAAAATTGTTTCAGCCTAACTTTCCCTTCAGTTCAACGTTTCTAAGGAACGACACATTCGCAAGCATACACCTGCATAATTACTGACAAGTCTGAACAATGCGATTGAGTGTAAAAAAAAGCGGACCAACAGCGGATCTCTCTCGAATGCCGAAATGAGCAAGAACATGTCCGCATCCAAGAACATGCTCGCACCCGTGCTAAATATTAGTTTCTTCCATTGATCATATTATTAAGTGTTGTTTCCCTCTTAAGTTGCAGTTACGTTTTTCCTTATGTCCTGTACTATGAACATGAGCACTTATCTCACTGATCCTATTCTCAAGCATACATTCACTACTGCAAATAAGCACTTTATTTTAAGTTGCCGTTCAACCGTTCGTTCACTCATTCCTGACATCGCGCCCAACGCGACTGCTTTAGGTTTATCAAATTTTTTCAAGGTCCCTTTTTTAAAATTTTCTTATGCATCCGAGACTTGCCGCCGATAGATAATGTCCAAACCTTTTCAGGTGTGGCATTGTCTGTCCTTCAGAGGACATACAAATTTTCGAGCTGGAAACCTGAACCAACGCGTAGGTGGTCCTACGCGAGTAGTTTCATACCGCTCTTTTTGTTTTTTGAACATGGTTAGTGAAAAATTGAAGTCCATTCTCGCAGTTCCTGCTGCTGTTCGTCGATCAGGATCAGATTGCCTCCTATTCTATATTAGCTCAAATGAGAGACCGAAGCCCCGTTGTCTAGAGTCAGGGAGAAGGGTCTTTGTCCCAATGTGTTTGTTGCACAAACTTTTTTGTGAGAGCTGTGTTGATTGCCGTGAAAATCCTAAGTGGCAGCGGTCAGGGAGGCCCCCCTGAAAGTCGAAAGAAGTTGATGTGGGAGATTGGAGTGTACCTTAACTGCAGAGGTCAAGGGCTTTGATGGTGCAAAGTCTGTTACACTGCCTCCAAAAAGGGAAGGAATGAAGTGCACGATCAAATTCGGCGTGATCCCTCTGACCTTCAGTGCATATCAATGTAGATAAACAAGATATGGGCGCCTGGGAACCAGAACCTTAATAATCGTAGCGCCATTAAGGTCAGCTTCGTGCTTTAAAAGGGCGTCTGAAACAGCACAGCATGAATTAAACATTTTGCCTTTTCTTTCAATAACATGAGTTGCGCAGTATTTGTACATATGATTGAATGTCGTTCTCGCAGTCTTTAGACTCATCATTGCTTCAGAGGGACCATGATCTCTTGAACCATTTGCTCAAGTTTGCTTTGAACAATTTGTTCCCCAGTAGCTTTCGGCCTACGGCAAGCTTGTGCATGATCAGGGTGGATATTGGGGTGATTTGGTTAGATATGACGAAACTTGTACCTCTTGGAAACAAGTACAGAACGGGCACTCATGTTGTCTTCTTTGTACTGCCCTTGTCTTCAAGCGCTGTAAGTACCATTTCCGTCTCTGTATGCTATCTGAAAGAAATTAACTTATTGCTTCTGAAATTAAAACATGGTGATATTGAGACGCTGAAGCCTTCGTCCCGGTTAACGTAGTTGTCAGTTCAAGCTCCTTGTAACGCTGCTAAGCGGGTATTGCAGCTGGAACAGCTTTATTAAGCTTATCCCAACAGGAATTCACTGAAGGTACATTATTGCTCAACGTACAGCACAACACGCACTCGTTTAAGACTAGTTAACCAAAAATTATCCGCGCTCATTTCTGTTTTTTTCTGCTTGCCCGAGTTCTCATCATTGTGGTTCGGACTGTGTGACTTGGGAACTCCGGATACTGAGCCGGAGTTCCCGGGTTCGAACCCGGCCTTGTCGACGGCGTTTCGATGAAGGCGAAACACTAAAGGCGCCCGTAGGCTGTTCGATGTCAGTGCACATTAAAGGTCCCCAGGTGGTCTAAATTATTCCGGCGACCTCAACTACGGCAACTCTGCCTTTCTTCTTTCACTCTCTCATTGACCGTTTCCTTTGGGCGCTGTTCAGGTGTCTACCGAGATGTGAGACAGTTACTGCGCCATTTCCGTCCTCAAAAATCAATTTTCCAGTCCGCGCAGATTGAGGGATACGCTAATGATTTATATTTGGAGCGCAGGTTTAAATTAGGGGAACATAATAGTGCTTCGTTCCAGATCTTCAACGCCTTTTTTTTATTTTCAAGGGTGTACGTAATTTCCTCTTCTTTTCAGCCCTAATATTGCCTGAACAAACAACCAAATTTCCGTTCTTCTTAGAGAAAGGTACGCGATGAAAATACACAAGACCGGCAACTTGCACACTGAAAAAGATAAATGGTCTTATTCAGGTATAAAAATTCTCGTTCCGTTCGCACACCTACGATGGCTTCATTTCGTAATATCTTTCTTCCGATAATCATCTGAGTTCCTTTTCCCTACAAATCAGTTCATTTCCTTTGAAATTTCTGCGCTTTCATTCCTATGGTCTAATATGGTACTTACAAGTAAACTGTCCAGGAAGAGGCACTAATGATCCGTCGAACCAAAAGGTATATATAGGAAGATGGTTTGCTACGTCATGCATTTTTAAGGTGGGCGTTGACTTGCTGATGATGGATGATTTTGATTTTTCTGCGCATCGCGTTAGTGTTTTCTTCATTTGTTTCGTTTGTCTTGTACTATTGTCGGGGCCGGTATTATTGATGATAGCATTAGGAAGGCATCTGTATGTTTTTTAGCAATCCATTGTGCTCTGAAAAACAAGGCCTGCACTGCCTGCAAAAGAATGCAGTGTGAAAGTCATCCGCTTCACCCTTCTAGGAATTTTCGCTCCACGTTTATACGCTTTGGCCCAAACATTAGCAGTTGCTAAAGAAAGCCTAAAGAATGGCGTATGCTGGGCTACTTGAGGAAATATGGAGCTAGGAGAGTTCTGTGTGGTGGAAGGCATGTTTTCTAAAGTACAGCAAAAAGTGATTTTTTTAGCTTTAATACCCGCAGTTATTGGGAGCTGTGGAAAGAAAAATTATGGCAGAGTTACCAGGGGTAAACTAAATTCCAGCGGCAGCAGAATGATCTACCCGGTTAAAATGGTTTTTGCTCGAAGTTTCTTATGAAGTTCAGGGTTGTTGCCTATACTTTGGTTTTGCGTTGGCACCTCTGCCTCCTTTTTGGGAGCACGCACTTTAGAATATTCGCACTGGACCCTTTTGGTATACTGCTCCTTCCGTTATATAATGTTTCTCCTCAATGTCGTGCCGACTAATATTTCTTACGGCCCGTGCACACTCTTGCACGGCAAGTTGAGCCTTCGTGGGCTCCGCCCGTGCACTGAGACCCGCATGCCTATTATTTCGTAAAACGTTACTAAAGCAGTTTATTGGACAATCGGCTTAAAATTTCTACCTCTTCACATCAACACATCGCCACATAAAGTCTAGAGGGGTAAATAGAAAGGTGATAAGGCTTGATCTCGCACGCTCCTGACCCTGTCTCTACGCCAAGCTTTATAGAGTCACAAATAAGGGTCACAGCGATCGCTACAGACAGGCCATGATCTTCTGTAGATTAATAAACAACCAAGTCACCTGTGATGTGCCGGCTATTAGAGATTAGAGAGAGAGATGCGCCGGTATCATGTATGCATGATGTGAATAAAGTTATTATTATTATTTAATCAAGTCTTTAACACTAAGCAAGTTGCGCAGATCTCTGTTCAGAGTAGGTTCCTCAAGGGAAAGGGGGACTGGCACAGCCTCTCTAATACCTGGTTGGGCCTCTGTGGGAAAACAGTGGGCACAGTACCAATCACCTGCCCCTGCTTACGACAATACTGGGTCCTATATCAGCGTGTCAGGTGCTAGCTCGGAGAACATTAGCCCACCCAGTCCCCACTGGTACCTTTCCATGTACTTGAGGGCAGATGCGATGTAATTTCGGTTTTATGCAAGAAAAATCTCAGCTAAAATAAAATGAGCTGCCCTCATAAAACGACTGCTGGCATTACAGGCGCTGTGGCGGTACTGGAAGGCTGGCTTACCGGCATGCTGCCAACACCGGTCTTCTGTCGCGTAGTTGAGGTGAGACGCAACGCAAATGTGAGGTTTTCGGAGGAAAACAGGCTACCTTGAATGACGGTTCCCGCTCTGATAATTCGCAGGTCGGACATGGGTCATGGCGGGTGTAAATGGGGGCGTGGCTGCTTGCTATCATACATGCTATTTACTATTGTTCTAACTTGAAGTATACATGCTCATAAGTTACTCTTATGGACCAGTTGTGTAAAAATTGAAACGTATTTTATCAATTACTAAAAATTAGTGTTCGCCTCTCTAGCAGCGTACCATCACGACAAAAAGAAGCGCTAGCACAGAGGAGGCTAGGCGCTCCCCTGTTCGCATTTGTTTTAAACACGCTTTCACTTCGGTGGTAGCGAAACGATGCAAGAGTTGGCCGTGACGCAATCGAGGACCACTTTAACGTCTTTTTCTTACCACCAAGGTAAAAGCGCCATCGAAAAGAAATTCGAGCAGCGGAGCGCGTAGGCGCCGCACTGTTCGCGTTTCTTTCCATCGTGATAGTATACACTGTGAAAAACGACCGCATCATACGTACCAATACCGGCACTCCCTTAGACTGCCGTAGGTTACCTGCGGCTCTCCGCACTACGTTATAGCTTGATAGTTAGTTCATTTATTGGGGTTTAACGTCCCAAAGCAACTCAGGCTATGAGGGACGCTGTAGTGAAGGGCTCCGGAAATTTCGACCACCTGAGGTTCTTTTACGTGCACTGACATAGCACAGCACTCGGGCCTCTAGAATTTCGCCTTCATCGAAAGTGAGCCTCCACGGCCGGGATCGAACCCGCGTCTTTCGGGTAAGCAGCCGAGCGCCGTAACCACTGAGCCACCACGGCGGAATAAAAGCCTAGTTTGTGCGCTTTAGACCCAATTTGATCGGAAAAATGTGTGCTTGCCACATATTGGCTTAGTGTAGACAGCGCACGTTGCCGATATTCCAGTACTGGTGCAAAAAATTTCTGGTAGGCTGCTCAGGCTTGAATTATATATGAAAACGTAGAAGTATATATGAAAACGTAGAGTGTGCAAAGAGAACAGATGGCCTTTTGGCAGCCCAAAACCTAGCAAAACGGGCCCGCTGTGGCGAATATTTGGTCAATCCCAGATTGGGCTTGCCTTCGTTGAACCCGCTTCGCACATTGAAAAAAATTGCGCAGAAAAAACGTGTGTATCCGAGAAAAAATTGAAGGTCTATTTTTGTAGTTTGACCAAATGCGTATCACTTCTGTTTTCACTTTGGTTTGAGTGTTTGGATTCATTTTTCTTGAATGGGAGTTGCTCGGATAATAATACTGGGTTAAAACCCATACATGCCATTCTCTACATTCACAGATCCCTCAGAGTCCGGTGGGGCTTGCGAGAGCCAGGTTGTTTTATTGCGGTAGCAATATACTACTGTAGGTTTTGCCTCGTGCCCCGGTCGGTAGGGACGGATGACCTTGAACAGCGTTGCTTCAGCCGCGCTGCGCCAGATGGCAGCGCCGTCGGCGCGCCGCTTGGCAGCGGCTCGAGCAGTTCGCTCTGTCTACGACAGATGGCGCCCCTAGGAGGTCCACCACTTCTGGCCTTTGAAGGCCGCCGTTAGCAGCATTGGAGCGCAATGCATCGATGGCATTCGAATGATATCGTTTAAGCAATTAGCCTAATTTCTAGTCAGACCACATAAATAAGTAACACCGAGCAGGACATTGGTGGTCGTCCTCCAAATCACGTGATACATTACGTCATACCACGTGACACGATGACGTCACGCCAGTGGAGAAATCGGGGCCCACCTCGCGCCGTCGCTGTGGTTGTGCGCCTCCAAATCACGTGATACATGACGTCACACCAGTGACACGATGACGTCACGACAGTGGAGAAACGGGGGCCCACCTCGCGCTGTCGCTGTGGTTGTACGCCTCCAAATTACGCGCACACGATGATGCCACACCACGTGACACGATGACGTCACGACAGTGGAGAAACGGGGGCCCACCTCGCGCTGTCGCTGTGGTTGTGCGCCTCCAAATTACGCGACACGATGATGCCACACCATGTGACACGATGACGTCACGACAGATCGCCGTCACGCGCTGGGAGAGGGAGAACGATGCCATCGCACAGATGCCGGAATGTCCTCGAGCGGCTTTCCCGCGCATTTCGATCGCGCGTTCACACTCGGTGTAGGTGAAACGCTCGCTCCACCGGGCAGGCGGACGCGGCTTCCGTGGCAATCCAGGCGCTCACACAACGCGCGTCTCGGGTTTAGTCGGCGTTCCGCTGTAGCCATGCCGTTGTCTTCCCCCACGACGAAGGCTTCTAGTGGTTGTATTAAAATGACCAAGTATTCAACCAAGGACAGCCATGTATTACCAAGCCTAGCCATCAATATGCTTCGCATCTGACTAGGCTTGACCCCCGAAAGCAGAAGATTTGACAGCCGTCCCCATAGCTCAGAGGTAGAGCACCGGACGCGTAATTCGGAGGTCATGGGTTCGGATCCCACCGGCGGCAAGTGGTTGTTTTTTCTTCTGCTTTTCTAATCAATTAGCTTTAAGCGATAACATATTCAGTAATATTCTAAATTGATCAACACCACAAAATAAATAAATATTAAAAAAAAAATCCCCTGTGCCCCTTGGTTTCTGTGGCTGTTGGCTTCTTTCATATTTATAACGAGCCCCTCATTCCCCTTCCCTTGTTTGCTTAATTGCTTAGCAAGGGCCTCGGTTCTGGCAGCCTTGACGCCATAGGAAGCATAAGAGGGTTCTCACGCAGCTTCCACCCTCTCCGTTCGATGACGTTCTACGTCACACCTGCGGTAACTCAGGACGTGCTACGTCCGCCGCATATGAGCGTGGGTGGCGCTGGTGAACACTCTCAAGGTTAGGTTACTTGTAAACATAAATACCCCCGAAAGCAGAAGATTTGACAGCCGTCCCCGTAGCTCAGAGGTAGAGCACCGGACGCGTAATTCGGAGGTCGTGGGTTCGAATCCCACCGGCGGCATGTGGTTGTTTTTTCTTCTGCTTTTCTAATCAATTAGCTTTAAGCGATAACATATTCAGTAATATTCTAAATTGATCAACACCACAAAATAAATAAATATTAAAAAAAATCCCCTGTGCCCCTTGGTTTCTGTGGCTGTTGGCTTATTTCATATTTATAACGAGCCCCTCATTCCCCTTCCCTTGTTTGCTTAATTGCTTAGCGAGGGCCTCGGTTCTGGCAGCCTTGACGCCATAGGAAGCATAAGAGGGTTCTCACGCAGCTTCCACCCTCTCCGTTCGATGACGTTCTACGTCACACCTGCGGTAACTCAGGACGTTCTACGTCCGCCGCTTATGAACGTGGGTGGCGCTGGTGAACACCCTCAAGGTTAGGTTACTTGTAAAGATAAATACCCCCGAAAGCAGAAGATTGGACAGCCGTCGCCGTAGCTCAGAGGTAGAGCACCGGACGCGTAATTCGGAGGTCATGGGTTCGGATCCCACCGGCGGCATGTGGTTGTTTTTTCTTCTGCTTTTCTAATCAATTAGCTTTAAGCGATAACATATTCAGTAATATTCTAAATTGATCAACACCACAAAATAAATAAATATTGAAAAAAAAATCCCCTGTGCCCCTGGGTTTCTGTGGCTGTTGGCTTCTTTCATATATATATATATATATATATATATATATATATATATATATATATATATATATATATATATATATATATATATATATATATATATATATAAATTTACAGTATGTAAAATTACAGTACCAGTTTTTCACTCCTCCTATTTGATTATTCAGTCCAGATATATAAATTAACTTTTTAAATATAGCTTGAAACGTTCTCATGTCAATAGGAAATTTGTGTAGGTCCACAAATATTGTCCAACCCAGGCACTTTGAACGAGATAGACTTAGCGTGGCCGTTTTTATTTTATTCTCTTGCTGCCAAAAACAGGGCTTTGGGTTGTGCTTGGTTCTAAGATAAGCGCCAGTGGCATCGGGCGGCAATTGAAAAAAAGCGCGGCTCCTGTCTTTCAGCGTAATTCACACGACGCTATCAGGCTTGTTACACGCGTCTTTGCTTGTTGGGATCTTGGTCCCAAATTGAAACTCACGAGCTTGTCAACGTTCTTCGGCACGCATTCTGCTAACGTGAGAGCGCAATTAACGCCGCAGAAACGGGAGCAGCTCTTTCTTTCAATTGCCGCCCGAACCCACTGGCGCTTATCTTGGAACCAAGTACAATGCGAAGCCCTATTTTTGGCAGCAGGAGGGGCGCGAAGCGGGTGATGTTTTTATAAAGCAAGGAT
The DNA here is from genome assembly GCF_055824585.1 of Amblyomma mixtum. NCBI lineage: Eukaryota > Metazoa > Arthropoda > Arachnida > Ixodida > Ixodidae > Amblyomma > Amblyomma mixtum. Next base: position 146,894,453 of record NC_143015.1, on the reverse strand, counting down.
GAGAGCGCTGTAATCGCGGCGCATCCGGGCGCACGGAGCGCGCTGTCTCGTGGTATCTGTTAAACTCCGCGACATTCGTTTTTTCCGAATGAAAACGGCCAAGCTAAGTATGTGTTGGAAATGTCTGGGTTGGAATATATTTGAGGAGCTCCACAACTTTCCTATTCACAACTGAACATTTCAAGGTATATTTAAATAGTTAATTTATTTATCTCGACTAATTATTCAAATAGGAGGACCTAAAGATTGGTGCTGTAAGTTTAGATAAACCTTAACAATATCCACGTGATTTCAGTTGTGAAGAGTGCTAAGTATTTTTATAAACCTTGGTACAATTAGCTGGGACGCCCTGTATAACCGCAATATGCATGTTATCTTTGATGGTGACCTGGAAGCATGGAATATGTACACAAAGCGTTGAACACAAAGCGATGAGCCCGATGTAGAAGAAATATAACTCAGAAGTACTTTTATCTGGGCGTGTTGGTTCATAACTTTTCTGGGGCACAAGGGGTGCCATAACCCATGTTGCCCTGCTCACCTACCCATGTTTCCCCCTGCTCATCGCAAGCATTGTGACCACGACTTGCCAAGCCAGGCTACTTGGGTTCTACCAGCAAAAAAGGCCTCATACCAAGTGAACTCACTGGCCCGTTCGATCTTTTCAAGCCGTCCTTTGGCCACGGCAAAAGAGTATGCAAGCTCCTCCGGTGCGAACTATGGAACCAAGTGAGGTTACTTCAAGATCTTCTACGTGCGGCATGCTATGCCCAAAACCAGGAGTCTTTTATTGCGCCACTGTGTCCCCCAGAGAAGTTATGAACCAACAAGCCCAAATATAAGTACTTCTGAGGTGTCCACTGTTCTAAAGGGCAGTTATGCAACTTTCCTGATTTCCAAGCTCCCGCTCCATTAGTCTCACAGCTTAAAGCGCAACTAAAGTGTCCACTGCTGGTTATAACAGATAACCGCGACGGTGACGGCGACGCCGCGAAACGCAGAACCGGCTGCCAAAGACCTGCGCTCTAAAAAATATGTAGACTACGTCACTCGACTCTAAACAACCCTCACCTAGTATATACGCCAGCACTTGCATGATTCTGAGTTGTGCCGTCCTCGCGATCATCAAGCTGTTTCTTTATCTTCAGAACTTTTAAATCGATACACGGGTCAACTTATGCCTGCAATAAACCAATTCCTGTGAACTGCTTTCACGGACAAGATTGAACTTCATTGTCGTTTTTACAGAGTATAAATTTCAAACAGTTCAAAGAAATATTATTCAAAACTTTTCCTCAATGCGCGCATACCGTATCTTTTAATTGACCTATTTAGCTGTTTCTTAGTATTAAAGAATAAATTTCATGCAATACTTTGTTACATATGGAACTGTGTTTTACTTGCGTGCTGTACTCATATTTCCAGTCATGATTTATTACCTTTGACTCTGGACCATCTTCCCTTCTCATCCGTACACTCTCATATATTGCCCCTACAGTTGTCCTCAATGGCACATGGATGACGATGATGTTTCGGACTGTACATTATATGATTTTTTAACTGAAGCTGACATTCACTGCCTCTGCGTTGTGACCATTTCCGATCGAAAAATTTTCGTCTCTTTTGGAGCAGCGCTCTGAAGAGTTTAGGCATTTAATCTTCCTGGTAGTTTAAATGCTATATGTCTGAAACTTTGAAACTCCCCAGTTTAAGGCTGAGCTGAAGTTTAAAACTCTCAGAAACTTCATAAGATAGCCTTGAACTGGTAGTTTCTGAAGGTGGAATATTACAACAATGGTTAAAAATCAGTGGCAAGAAAGTTAAAATGAAAGATTTTGTGAAATACGCCGGCTTAAGATTTTTCGATGAAGGGAAATATTGAGTTAGTTTAGATGAAATCTTATTATCCAGGCATTTATGGTAGGTCCATATTCTGCGTTTGTATTTGCAACACAAAACCCCTGGGTCGATTTGAAAGTCGTTGAAGTTCACAAGGGTGAAGATAGCTAGATAACAGAAGATGCATTGTTGAGCTTTTCCTTCGATAGCTTTTTTCCGGCTGCGTTAATGCTTTAGGAGCAGCTTGTGTTAAAGCTTTTTTGAGATTCGTGTGTGTTGCCAGTAAGAGTAGTCGATAAAAAGGCCGTATATGTAAATTTCGTGCAATTTTAGAACAAACTTTGTTTGCAGGCACTGAATTATCTCTGTTACCAAAAGGAGTGCGATTTCAGTCATAAGCGCCTCTCTGGTTCTCTTTATTTAGTTGCATAAAGTGACGCTAAGTATCAGATTAAAAGGAAATGTTTCGGAGAACGCATTGAACAGGCAATGTAATTAGGAGACGCTTACTATTCACGTTTATTCATAAAATATAAAAAAGCTATCTGATAAAAAATGTGCGCCTTTTGCAGGGGTGATTTTACCGCACGCTGTAAAACTTTCTGCTCCTTGCGTTTGATCAGTGGAACTCTATCGTACTAACCTTTTATTGTTACCTTTATTGAGGACTGCTTCGCCAGTTTTAAATTCGATTGATAACTACGCATTCCTTCGTTTATTCTTACGTGCCATGGGTGCAGTTTTTCAGTGATAAAAAGCTGCTTTCATCACAGTTCGAATAGTTACCCTTAGCCTTGCAGAAGCTAAATCTTCGCCGAAGCCGAGTATCTCGGTTTCTAAACATCTGTGGGCAACTTTACCAATTCAGAAACGGGAAAACAACTGTATGAAATACCATCAGTGTGAGGTGGAGTGTACAGCTGCACAGATTTTATGAAATAATGCATTAGCAGCTTCAGCCTGAATCTCTCGCCGAGCAGCAATTCATGTTGTTACTGGAAACATGTAGAAAACAATCAGACATCGTTATTTGTGTGCGACATAGCATAGATCATCCCCATGGAACGGACGAGAGTATTGCTTTCCTCACGATACATCTTATCCTGAGGCTGTCACCTCTGCGCCGCTTCTAAACCAACACTGTGATATTTCAAAGCGATACAAGCAGTTCTAGATGACGGATACACTAGCGGCTGCTTCTCTGTATTGCGGGTGCTGCATGGCAACGCCCTTGCCAAAAGTAGCCGGGTTGCATGGTTTCCTTCTCAATCGTATAGTAGACCGCTTATTCCAGCTACCGATCTATAACTCTCTTTAACGGGAAGGGGACGCTTGTGCTCGCCTTTTAGGATCATTTAATGTTTAGAGAAGTCATTAGGGCTCTGCTATACGAATGAGAAGCAAGATCATGCAGCCTAGTTTCTTCTTGCAAACAGAATATATTGCAGCGTGCAACGCGAAATAGAACACCGGAGCTGAGACGACAAAACTGCGGCGGTGCGTCAGCAGCCAAGCGCGCGAGCGAGAGCGAACTAACTTCTTCCTCTTCTCGTGCATGCACTACTTCTGTCTCTACGAATGCATGTATCACTGCCCCCCTCTTCTGCAGCATCGACACGATGCGGCTAGGAGAGAAAAGACACCGAAAGGGGAGAACACAGCTGCAGTGAACCGTTAGTTCAGTCAGGTAGCCGGTCGTGGTAAGGCTTCATGCGAGCAACGTGTACGACTTCAGTTCGGTGCGACCGGCGCGGTGAACAGGCTGTCGGGGCGGGAGCAACTGCATAAGTCACATCACTGATGCGGCGCACTACTTCGTAAGGGCCGAAGTATCCGCGCAGCCGCTTTTCAGAGAGCCCGCGGCGACGAACAGGTATCCAAATCCACACAAGGTCGCCGGGAGCATAACTGACGAAACGGCGTCCACAGTTGTACCTAGTGGCGTCAACCTCCTGTTGACGGTGGATGCGCAGGAGGGCCAGTTGACGCGCTTCCTCAGCACGCTGACCGAAGGTATCTACGTCGATGTCAGCGTCAGAGTCGCAGTAAGGGTCAACGGGCAACATAGCATCCAACGGAGTGGTCACCTGGCGACGCAAGACAAGCTGAAAGGGGGTCAGTCGGGTGGTTTCCTGCAGGGCGGTGTTGTACGCAAACGTTACGTACGGCAGAATGGCGTCCGAAGTTCGATGCTCGACGTCAACGTACATTGATAGCATGTCGGCTAGGGTGCGGTTGAGTCGGTCTACCAAACCGTTTGTCTGCGGGTGATACGCCGTAGCACGTCGGTGGCTCGTGTGCGTCAGAGTCATCACGGACTTGGTTAAGCGGGCCGTGAAAGCAATTCCCCGGCCTGTAATACGGCGGGTGCTCCACGACGCAAGACAATGTTGTGGACGAAGAACTGCGCCACTTCAGCAGCAGTGCCTTTGGCAAGAGACGTGGTCTCAGCGTACCGTGTGAGGTAGTAAGTCGCAACGACTTTCCAACGCTTTCCAGACGAGGACTTCGGAAATGGACGAAGGAGGTCCATGCCCACTTGATGGAAAGGGGTCTTCGGTGGATCGACGGGGTGAAGAAATCTGGCCGGTTTCAATGGAGGAGTCTTTCGTAGTTGACATTCACGGCAGGTTTTGACGTAGGCCCGCACCGATGGGAGTAACCTGGGCCGATAATACTTTTGTCTAATGTGCGCGAGTGTACGGCTGACTCCAAGGTGGCCGGCGGATGGTGCATCATGACAGGCACTCAAGATCTCATACCGCAGCTGTGTTGGTACGACAAGTAGGAACACTTCCTCGCTGTTCGCAAAATTGCGCTTGTAGAGAATACCAGACCGTAAAGTGAAGGTCTGAAGCCCTCGAAGAAAAACAAGCGGAATCGGAGCTTCACTGCCTTAGAGGTAATCGATGAGCGGCGCCAACTCCGTGTCCGCCCTCTGAAGCTGCGCCATTTGGGTGGTACTAACAGAGTCCAGGGAAGGAAAATCATCGGTGGTTTCTTCGGTATTGATTGGGATAGGCGCGCGCGACAGACAATCCGCATCCTGATGCTTACGGCCAGACTTGTAAACTACTGTTAAGTCGTATTCTTGCAAGCGTAAGCTCCATCTAGCCAAGCGTCCTGAGGGGTCTTTGAGGAACGCCAGCCAGCATAAGGAGTGGTGGTCGCTTACCACACGGAAGGGTCGTCCGTAGAGGTACGGTCGGAACTTGCAAATGGCCCACATCATGCCCAGCACCTCCACCAAACTGTAGCGTGCAACGCGAAATAGAACACCGGAGCTGAGAGGACAAAACTACGGCGGTCCCTCAGTGGCCAAGCGCGCGAGCGAGAGCGAACTAACTTATTCCACTTCTCGTGCGTGCACTACTTCTGTTTCTTAGAATACATGTATCGATATATTGTCTTTCGCGTTTAGGAGGGCCACTGGCCTTTCGTCAACCACAGGCCGAGCCTGCGCATGCCATACCAAGTGCTGATTTCATAGTGGATAGTATACTGATCGTTCTGCGCATGCAAATCTGGGCCATCGGTCTTCCAAATAAATTAAATGACAATGACAAGCTGACACCATTAGGTATTGACCAAAATGGTGTCTCAGGAGGAACAAGATGAGTATTAAGCTTTTCACTGCCACTGCGTTCAGCTAAAACACATCTCAAAGAATTTTTAACGCATTGTTGTTTTGCTTGAGCCGGTTTTTCCTCCCCGCCCATGACGATGGGACTGAATATAAGAAAACGTTGTTGAACAGCAGAGGAAGACCTACAGAGTGGGTGTGGCCCTTTGTCCAATTCTTCAATGGCCCGGGCTGTCTTGCTAGCCCAGTTACCAGAGCTAGTGCGCGCATCTTCCCGGGCCGAAGCTAATTCCCGCGAGGGGAGAGGCACCTGTGCTTCCTTGCTTGACCAGTCCGCGGGCCACAGCATGCCTCTCAATGCGGTGAGGCATGAATACGTAATGCGCGGGCCGTGGGCAAGCGGACCGTCGTGTGAATTGGCCTTAAAGGTATACTGAAGCGGTTTTAGAATTCGGTGAGTTTAAGGTTGCCGAATGTGCGAAACGTGCGCGTAAAGCCTGCGAAATCGTTTTGTTCTAGCATTGAAAATGGTGGTGTAATCGCCCAATAAAGTTGTCGTCGGCGTTCAGGCTTCTCTGAAGTGCACAGCGACGGGCAGAGGCCCCGATAATGACGTCACGTATGACGGCCCTACGTTTCCAGCGAAGAAACAGTTATTTCATGGAAGAAAACCGACGCCATGGAAGGTGAAGCTCACGATGCATTGTTTGGCGCCTTCTGACGACACATAGCAGTATGCAAGCGTAAGCAGCTGACATCTGAAATTTCGTCAACAAGGACGTTTTGGCGCTTTCTCTGCCTTATAAAATGAAATGGCCGTGCCTTATCTGCAGCGATCAACAATTCTTAGAAGCGGTGCATATACAGCTGGGTTGTGTTTACTTTCTCTGAAATAGACTTCGGACTAATGGACGACCGTGTGAGGTGATATGGCAAAAAATAAATGGAACAATGGCATGTAAACTTACGAAATGCGTACACGTGATGCGGATAGTTGAAATTGAATTTTGTTGCTACGGTACCAAGGTAGAACATAAGCACTGTCTCTTGTGATCAGTACACAGCTACGACAGGAAACACGCTATGAATCGAGAAAACAAAAATACAGAACACAAACACACCTTAATATAGGTTAGGGGCCAACGTTGAAAGCACTCCTATGCCAAATGTCTAGAATGCGCATTTTTATTTTTTGCTCTTTTGTAACATACGTTTAAGAACTGTGCTGGCTCCTGAACAATCAGACCAGAAAGTCGTTTGACACATTTTAGCCCTGCTAAATGATGCTAAACGTATCGAGAAGGTGCATCAGAATACTCGATTGTGTTTCAGCTACGAATAATGCCAAAAACTATTAGTGGTAAAATATTTTTCTAACTTTTCCTCTGCAAACTGCAGACCATACTTCGATTAAGGCAGGAAGGACGCAAACTAAAACCAGGGATACATGGAATATACAGTGCAGTAGCCGTAACCATGGCTAAACAAGATAGGCTTAGTTCAGTTTCCCTCTCGATCTTGTAGAAAGAAATTCTGTTGATGATGATCACTGAAGGATCCTTGACGTCTTACAGATTTTATATTGCTCAATCACGTTGTTAAGGGACTCTTCTGGAAAGGTTAACTTTTTAATCACAATTAATAAAACAAAAAAAGATGCAAGCAAAGAGAAAAATTATGTACAACTGATTGACTCGCAGTTTTACGTTACAAAAACCAGCCGCCGGGCCCACCGAAATAGCTGGTTTGAAAGTCTACGTTCCCGCCCTCGGTGGGGACAGTAACCAATCAGGCAACTCCCCAAACGTCCACCCAATAAATAATTGTGGAAAAGGAAGCATTACCTGTATATCGATCAGGAAAGGAAAACACAGCCAATCAACAAACACTGTACAAATATGTACGCCTACCACCAATGAGATTTCGGAGAATTCTTCCGTCCTCCCGCGAGCCTCGGGAACATTTTCGCTTTCACACGGTGCTAGTTATTTCAACCTCCGGTTGACTCAGGTTCGCGGAAAGTCACGTTAAGGCCTATCTGTTCGGTATCGTCCCTGAAACTGTCTTCATGCCTGCAGCTAGCGTGGCAATGTCCTGTTGTCCACGCCTCAAGCTGTCAATGCACGCCGCTGTAGACATGGGACGAAACCCACACGATGTGACGCGGATCCGCCTCGCGGCACGAACGTGCACAACGGGATGCGACTCTGTCCCCCCCCCCCCCCCTCCCCTTATCACGCTGGGTAGCGAGTGCGATTCACCCCCTTCTCTGCAGTTGTGCGGAGGGCAGGAAAAAAACTAAATGGACATTCCTTTATCATAAACCCAGACGCGGGAAACAATGTACAGTACCGCGAACTTCACTGGTTTGATTTTTTTTCGATTGATAGTGTTGCATTAACAGTCCCAGCCATCTGTGGCGCGTGACAACATGGAAACTTGTACAGATCGCTCTATGCAAAATAGACTCTTAACGGTGTTTTGTGTTAGTGTCATGTGCTCTTTGCTGACGCTGCGGAAAGTTAGGACGAAAGGTTACGTCAAAGACCACTGTTAACAAATATTTAAGGGAAAATTAAAGCTAAAATTTCGCCTCTCTGTAAACCATGGTTTAGTGTAAACCTGTAAAGCCGCAGTGCAGCCAGGCTCATCGAGTAAGTAAAATCCCCCCTCCCCCAACAAACGCATGAATCTTCGACAGGCGAAAGAGCAAATCTTTTCATGAACCTCCCAGCCCTGTGCCTCACCAACCATTCCAGCGGTAGAAACGCTACTCACTGTGCATCGGGCTACCAAGTAGCTCCACGCGACGAAAGCAGCATCCCCGATTCTGGGCAATCGCACAAGTCGGGTGCTTACCCATGGCGTCGGCTTAGTTTCAATTTATTACCAAATATTGCGCCTGGAGAAGTTCTACACAGCCCCTCAAATGAAGCTTCACAACTTTTCTTCGACGCATCACAACGCCGTTGGTATGAGGTCTCCGACAAACGTCCCCCGCACTTACCACAATCGCACGCACCGCAATCTACTGCAACTGGGTGTTTTAACATGACTATCCTTGCATGCAAGATATGGATCGCCGTTGTAGCAGTGCACATTTGCAGGCATTCAAGACCAGGGAAGATGCGCAGAAGTGTTTGTACGGTAATCGCAAATAGCACGCTTTATATTACTCTCCGTGGTGAACCACTCTGTTATTGAGTCGTAAATTAGACAGTTGTAGATTGTGGTGCGTTGTTCTATACGGACTGTCTACATATATTTTGTACCCCCTGCTGTTGCACCCAGTGGAACCAGGGATTCGTAGGAGACTAATTACCTCCTTTTTCCCGGCCTCACGGGCAGTACCTTCTAGTGAACATACAATAGATCATAATAAAAAGTCATAACCTTTCCTCGTAGTAAATTTGAGGAAGTAGATGCCTGGAATCGGGCATAGTCGCACATGTTACAATATTGCATCTAAGAGCTCAAACTCCTGTCGCAGAACTTTTTTAGATGCTGGCACCGAAAGCTTCTAAGCACGCAGTCCCTAATTTTTCGAAAGTAGGCAAACCTCCACCCTTAGCGGTATGAAAATGCGCTCTGAAATCATCAATATTATCTCTCTGGTGAAAGCCAAATTTTTTTCAGTTACGTATTTTCCCGGATTGTAAAATAAGGCGCTGTACACTATGAAACCAAGCTTCTATTTACTGGAAATTTATGTTAAGTACCCCACCCCCACCCCTCCATAATTGCTGTCCTTGTGAAGGGCGGGACACTTATATTCAGCTCAAAGAACTGCTTCTTCAAGCATGACCTCATTTCTTCCTTCTCCAGAATCGCTCTTTCATTTTTCACCGTCGTTATCATCAACACAAGGTCACAGTGCCTCATTGTAACACAGTGACATGTGCGGAATCATATTTTCCGCTAACCTCTGAAGAATGGAATTCCCTACCCGCATCATTAACTAGCATCACTGATTCAACTCAATTTAGAAGAATACTTACCACTCTGATTACATAATGATCGCTTTTGTATTTTATTGCAGTGTTGTGTTCTCCACCTACTAGTATTGTTCTTAAACTATTTTATTAATCTGTTCCGAGTTAATTTTGCTCACTTCAATTTATGTTGCCTCAGTTGTTCTATAGTTTTGTATAAATTGTGCTTTGTTTATTTTTCTTGTTATCAAATGCCCTTCCCCTCTGAAATGTACTTTGTACCCTGAGGGTATCATAAATAAATAAATAAATAAATAAATAAATAAATAAATAAATAAATAAATAAATAAATAAATAAATAAATAAATAAATAAATAAATAAATAAATAAATAAATAAATAAATAAATAAATAAATAAATAAATAAATAAATAAATAAATAAATAAATAAATTTCCCTTTGGTCCAGATTTGTTGGGTATGAAACTGCCGCACTTATTTTCATGCTTAGGTTTTTGTCCAACTTTCTCTCAACGTGCATCCATCTAATCTTGGTTTCACCTTTCTTCATTAAACCAAAATCTGTGAAATGTGCCCTGTCAGCGCACAGCGTTTATGGCAGTCTTCTAAAATAGCCTCGAGCCTACTGTAAAAAACAAAGCCATTTTTCACGCTGCCCCGTTTCAGCAGTGCTCACTATCTACACAAGCATTGTAGACATTGCCTGCAAGGAAAATAGATGTTTTGTTGAATTAAATATATCGGTTGAATGTAGACGAAAACAGCCATTTTTAACGCGCCTGTTCACGTTTCTATACGGCTTCTTGAAAAGTTGTTGATGTTAGTAATGCGGATATTACAGAGTAAATTATGGATGGCTCAAAAAATATTCCTAAGGCATAGGCAATACTTTCGAACAGATCGTAAAGTACAGACGAGAAACCCAACAACCGGAGCAGTTTGCTTTACCTGGCAACCGAGATGATGAGAATCCAACATAAGGATTATTTCTGTCCACCACCGAATAATCTATCGGAAAAGCAGTTGTAAATCCCTTCTTTGTAATGGAACTTAACTGAGAAAAGGGATACAGTGTTACGTGATTAAAAAAGGCCATTTGTTAGTTTTGCACCAAGGCCAATGTTTTGACACGATATTTAAGGCCACCTTGGAGCCTGGAGGCAGAATCAACTAGCGCATGTAAACGCTTAAATTTAAAATCTGTGGTTCGGTAACAGTTCTAATGATCAGTTCATTATTCTCCCATTGGTTACGACTTTTCGCTAGTGTCTCTGTAACCGTTGCAGCCGATGATAGAGCGATTCTGGAGAAGGAAGAATTGAGGTCATGCTTGAAGAAGCAGTTCTTTGAGCTGAATATAAGTGTCCCGCCCTTCACAAGGACAGCAATTACGGAGGAGGGGGGGGGGGGGTACTTAACATAAATTTCCAGTAAATAGAAGCTTTGTTTCATAGTGTACAGCGCCTTATTTTACAATCCGGGAAAACACGTAACTGAACAAAATTTGGCTTTCACCAGAGAGATAATATTGATGATTTCAGAGCGCATTTTCATACCGCTAAGGGTGGAGGTTTGCCTACTTTCGAAAAATTAGGGACTGCGTGCTTAGAAGCTTGCGGTGCCAGCATCTAAAAAAGTTCAGCGACAGGAGTTTGAGCACTTAGATGCAATATTGTAACATGTGCGACTTTGCCCGATTCCAGGCATCTATGGATTCCAGGCATCTGAGGATTTTACTTACTCGATGAGCCTGGCTGCACTGCGGCTTTACAGGTTTACACTAAACCATGGTTTACAGAGAGGCGAAATTTTAGTTTTAATTTTCCCTTAAATACTTGTTAACAGTGGTCTTTGACGTAACCTTTCGTCCTAACTTTCCGCATCGTCAGCAAAGAGCACATGACACTAACACAAAACACCGTTAAGAGTCTATTTTGCATAGAGCGATCTGTACAAGTTTCCATGTTGTCACGCGCCACAGATGGCTGGGACTGTTAATGCAACACTATAAGTCGAAAAAGAAATTAAACCAGTGAAGTTCGCGGTACTGTACATTGTTTCCCGCGTCTGGGTTTATGATAAAGTAATGTCCATTTAGTTTTTTCCTGCCCTCCGCACAACTGCAGAGAAGGGGGTGAATCACACTCGCTACCCAGCGTGATAAGGGGGGGGGGACAGAGTCGCATCCCGTTGTGCACGTTCGTGCCGCGAAGCGGATCCGCGTCACATCGTGTGGCTTTCGTCCCATGTCTACAGCGGCGTGCATTGACAGCTTGAGGCGTGGACAACAGGACATTGCCACGCTAGCTGCAGGCATGAAGACAGTTTCAGGGACGATACCGAACAGATAGGCCTTGACGTGACTTTCCGCGAGCCTGAGTCCACCGGAGGTTGAAATAACTTGCACCGTGGGAAAGCGAAAATGTTCCCGAGGCTCGCGGGAGGACGGAAGAATTCTCCGAAATCTCATTGGTGGTAGGCGTACATATTTGTACATTGTTTGTTGATTGGCTGTGTTTTCCTTTCCTGATCAATATACTGGTAATGCTTCCTTTTCCACAATTATTTATTGGGTGGACGTTTGGGGATTTGCCTGATTGTTTACTGTCCCCACCGAGGGCGGGAACGTAGACTTTCAAACAAGCTATTTCAGTGGGCCCGAGGGCTGGTTTTTGTAATGTAAAACTGCGAGTCAATCAGTTGTAAATAATTTTTATCTTTCCTTGCATCTTTTTTTGTTTTATTAATTGTTATTAAAAAGTTAAACTTTCCAGAAGAGTCCCTTAACAACGTGATTGAGCAATATAAAATCAGTAAGACGTCAAGGATCCTTCAGTGATCATCATCAACAGAATTTCTCTCTACAAGATCGAGAGGGAAACTGAACTAAGCCTATCTTGTTTAGCCATGGTTACTGCTACTGCACTGTATATTCCATGTATCCCTGGTTTTAGTTTGCGTCCTTCCTGCCTTAATCGAAGTGTGGTCTGCACTTTTCAGAGGAAATGTTAGAAAAATATTTTACCACTAATAGTTTTTGGCATTATTCGTAGCTGAAACACAATCGAGTATTCTGATGCACCTTCTCGATACGTTTAACATCATTTAGCAGGGCTAAAACGTGTCAACACGACTTTCTGCTCTGATTGTTCAGGAGCCAGCACAGTTCTTAAATGTATGTTAGAAAAGAGCAAAAAATAAAAATGCGCATTCTTGACATTTGGCATAGGATTGCTTTCAACGTTGGCCCCTAACCTATATTAAGGTGTGTTTGTGTTCTGTATTTTTGTTTTCTCGATTCATAGCGTGTTTCCTGTCGTAGCTGTGTACTGATCACAAGAGACAGTGCTTATGATTCTACCTTGGTACCGTAGCAACAAAATACAATTTCAACTATCCGCATCACGTGTACGCATTTCGTAAGTTTACATGCCATTGTTCCATTTATTTTTTGCCATATCACCTCATACGGTCGTCCATTAGTCCGAAGTCTATTTCAGAGAAAGTAAACACAACCCAGCTGTATTTGTACCGCTTCTAAGAATTGTTGATCGCGGCAGATAGGGCACGGCCATTTCATTTTATAAGGCAGAGAAAGCGCAAAAAGTTCCAAAACACCGATTCAAAACAATCTTCCGTATTAGCTCCTCGAAGGTAACAAGGTGCAAACAAAACATGTCTGATTAAAAAGCCGGCTGACAGAAAGCTTAGCAACGCGCACGTCCACTAGAGCTTTGATCAGGAATACCTCGACAAATTCCCCAACCGATTGCTGCGTTCAAATAAGTGGGTTGTTTTCTAGAACTTAATGAGTTAAAGCACCCTTTGCAATTCCTGCAATGCATGGCGGGGTTAGAGGACACCACACCTTCCAATGACTTGTGGTATTATGCTAGTTGCTGGTTAATATACCGGCTGGTCTGGCCGATGAATTTCCTGTGGCGTGCGGGGGGATACATTGTACGCCACCACCTTGTTAGATTCGGTGATATTTTTCTTAGGGCCAACTTGCACCAAGTCCTCGAAGTGTTGTCTTCATGTTTTATCTTACTGCGCACAGCACCACAGCCTGCCCAGCTTATATTTTTCCATGAAAACGTCATATACCCTGTTTGTAACTTCCTCCTTTTTCAGCAGGTGTGAAATGAATGGATGTAGGAAATGGATACAATTATTCGAAACATCAATATTTCTTAGATACATGTGTACCATGTATTAATTTTTGAAGATGCATATGACGCCATAAACCTCGAAAAACCTAATATAATTTTGCTAAATATCTCTGTTGATTTATATCGAGAAATCACCTAAGGAGGAGACTCCTTTGATATTCCAGGTGTTTCAGGGAAGCCGGCGTTTACGGTATAGTGATACTACTATGGGCGAACGTCTGAAAACAGGCAAATCATATTAATCAGTTAAGCATCTTCTACTCTTTAACTAATTACTCTATTACTTTTATGCCCCTGATGACAATTAGAGATTTGTAGCCGGCCGTTAGTAATATCCACATCAGCTTTTAGAATTTCGAAAGCGTGATTGCCATCGCCGCTGTGGATCGTCTAATTTGGGCGTCGTTCGAAAACCGAGCGCATGGAGGAGGGCGCATAGCGGCGTGACTTAAATCACGGCGCTCCGTGACGTGTACGTACCACGCGTGAATCCCTGCTCTGCCTGAGCTGCAGTGCTACCCGTTCCTCGCTAGTTCCCTGCTCCAGAGCGGAAGGAGCACAGCAGAAAATTCCGCGCTGTACAAGCGCCGTGGAGTGTAGCAATATTTTGACGTCGCTATCGGCCCTCCCATAAGCGCACGGCTTTCGAATAGCGTGAGAAGTGGCCAAAGTTTGTCGAGCCACCGCAGCGAGGATAATAGTGTTTTCAAAACTCAAAAAAAACATATATGGCTATTACTAATGGTTGGCTAGAAATCTCTGTTTGAAATCAGCTGTCTATCGATGATAGTTAAGAAGTTAACACTTACATTTGCTTCCACATCACTGCAGCGTAAAGAAGACGAGCACAAAGGAAGAAAACACTTACGACACGGACAAACGCTGCTGTCGTAAGTGTTTTCTTCCTTTGTGCTCGTCTTCTTTACGCTGCAGTGATGTGGAAGCAAAGTAACCGACTTGCCCAGAAGCTCGTTTTACTTAACACTTACAATTATGTCAGTCACTGAGTGACATGATTCAAATGTTTTTCGAAGTCCGCCAACACTGCCGCGAAAAAACTTGTCTTTGCCTCAAAGACCATATTTAAAAAAAAAAAACAGCTGCCGGTTTCCCTGAAACGCACCTGGTATAATAAAGATTTTCGAAGACTAGCACGAAAAGAAATTCGTCAGTTTCGATAAAAAGCGCTCTGAAAGTGCCAGAAATGAAGGAAGAAGTGTGCAGCAATTTTTCATAAAATGGCTCCATTACTACACCCTACTAAAGCATTTCCGTATTATCATGCCGAATTATTATTGCTCTGCCCATTCCCACATGTATCAGTATGGAATATAGAGAAATATGTACGTCCTTAGCACATGAAAGGATTAGTGCTTTTCTGCTCTCAAAAAGGTTTTCAAGCAGCCTTTGGTAAGGATGTACTTTTTGTGGCCCAAGATTTTTCTCGTAGTCTTCAGCGACTTCGCTGAAAGCCGGTGCCGAAACCTGGTGCAGTGGAAACACAATCGTCATCATCATCAGCCTCACTACACCCGCTGTAGGGCAAAGGCCTCTCCCATGTCTCTCCAATTAACCCTGTCCTTGGTCAGTTGCCGCCACTGTATCCCCGCAAACTTCTTAATCTCCGCCGCCCACCAAACTTTCTGATGCCCCCTGCTACGTTTGCTTTCTCTTTTATTTTTATTTATTTATTTATGAATACTGTCAACCCTCATTTGAGGGTCATTACAGGGAGGGAAAGTGAAGAGACAAAAAATGCATATATAACCATGAATGAACAAGCTTCTTTGAGCATACAATACAAGAGAGCATTGAAACGCAACACAGTTCACACCACTGTAGAACCACCTGCGATACAAAAAGCAATATTGGACAATCAGTTACGCGCCCATCTACAAGAATCCCATGCCTAGACGGAATCCGCAAGTGCATTCAAGAATGCCGCTTCACCTGTAGACTCAGCAACGTGAGCGGGCAGTTTATTCCAGTGCTCAAAAGCATCCGGAAAGAATGAGCAGCGAAAGACGTTAGTTCGTGTCAAGTATGGCCGAATCGCTTTGTGGTGGTTAAGGCGGGAGCTTAGTCTACCTGGAGGCTGCAGATATTTTTCTTTATTGATATTAATTTCTCCGTGAATGATTTGGTAAAGTATTTTTAATCTCTGCTTTTTACGTCTTTTTTCTAATGTTTCTAGACTACATGAGTTTAACATCTCCGTTACCGAATCTGTTTTCCTGTATTTTGAACAAATAAATCTCGCTGCACGTCTTTGAATCTTTTCTATTTCCGTTGAAAGAATCTTCTGCCGAGGAGACCATACTACAGATGCATTTTCTAGGGAAGGCCATATGAGAGATTTGTATGCTAAAAGTTTGACATCTTTCGTTGCTCTCCCCAACTTTCCTCTTAGAAAACACAGTTTTCTATTTGCCACCGCACAAACATTTTCGACATGATTGTGCCAACTTAGGTTGTGAGAAATTGACACCACCAGATACTTGAATGTACTAACATTAACCAAATCGTGACCTGCAATACTGTACTGAAAAGGAATTATATTTCGTTTGTTAGTTATATGGGTAAATGTGGTCTCATTGAAGTTGATTTCCATTTCCCACTTCTCACACCAAAGTGCAAAAGCCTGCAGGTTCTGGTTAATGTTAATCTGATCTCCTTCACATGTGAAAGGTGCATAAATGAGGCAATCATCCGAAAATAGTTTCAGTTTAACAGAATTTCCAACAGCACATACTACGTCATTGATATAAATTAGAAATAGCAATGGCCCCAGCACAGAACCCTGTGGTACACCAGAATACACATCCAAAAAGCCAGACTCGCAATTGTCAACACGTACCGCCTGTTTGCGTTTCGCCAAGTACGCTTCTATCCATCTAAGGATGTCTCCATTAATGCCAGCCCTTCGCACTTTCAGGAGTAATTTGTCATGAGGAACCTTATCAAAGGCTTTTTCAAAATCTACACAAATAACATCAATCTGTCCCCGGTTATCTATAGCTTTAGAAAGGTCATGTATTGTCTCAATTAACTGTGTCACCGTTGAAAACCCTCGACGGAAGCCATGCTGACATTCAGAAAGTTGTCCGTTTGTTTCCAAAAAAATGATAATATGTTTCGCAATAACATCTTCCATTACCTTACAGCAGATTTAAGTAAGTGACACAGGCCGATAGTTGTTCATAAGTGTGCGATTGTCACTTTTAAATACGGGTATAACAATGGCAGTGCTCCAGTCTTGTGGCAGATAATGAGTTATGAGTAATTTTCGGAATATAATTACCAAGTAGAAGGACATCCATTCAGCATAGCGTTTCAAGAAGCATGTAGGTATTCCATCCGGGCCGACAGCTTTTTTTTAGTCCAATTGTATCAGCTGCTGAAACACGCCGCTCTGAGTACAGCTGATAGCATCGATAGACGTTTCACGAGAATGTGCTTCGTCGTGTGCGTCGCTTTGGCTCGTGTTTCTTGCGAATACAGATTGGAAATATTTATTGAAGTGGTCGGCCATATTCGTTTTATCTGCAAAAGTTCTGCTCCCACTGTCACCTGCTTTACTCTTTCCTTTCTTTTATCAAGATAACGCCAAAATTTCTCTGGAGAATTTCGCAGAAAACCACTAAGAGTGTGATTGAAAAATCTTTCTTTCGCAGCCGATAGCAACAGTTTTATTTTTTGACGTAAAACCTGTATGTCGTTGAAGTAGGCTTTCTTTCTACGCAATCTTTTCAACTTCCGTTTCGCGTGAATGATATCCCTGGTGACCCATGGGTTGCGCTGCTTTATTTTCTTAACTCTAGTTGGAACGTACCGGTCTACACAAGTACTGATGATAACTTTAAGACGCTGCCATAACCATTCAACTGATGCATTTTCAGAGACACTTTCAAATTCATCAAAACAAGTTTCCAGGTAATCCAGGATGGATGTATCATCGGCCTTCCCGTACTCTTTGATATCTACTCGAACCATAGGTTCCGCAGGAACGTTTGCAGAAGTAAGCACTTTCACGAAAATAATTTTGTGATCAGATATTCCATCGGTGACATCTCCTACATTATTTGAGATGAACACCAAGTCTAGTAATGACTGTGACTGAGGCGATATCCGTGTAGGTTGTCCAACTACTTGTCTCAAATTGTAAAAGAAAGCAATATCCAGCAATTGGAATCCACTACAGATTGAAGAGTATCCAGGCGTGATATACCAGATGCCATGTGCTGACTGCCCCCAGGTGTACGTTGGTGAGACGGGAAAGTTTACAAGACGGCTCAGTGAACACAAACGTGACGTAAGAAATAATAATCACGCGACTAACGCCATTGCACAGCATGTGCAAGAACATGGTCACGCGATTGACAGGGACCACGCCACTATCGTCGCGAAGGAAAAGAACGTGTCATCTCGGCGCCTACTGGAATCTCTAATCATCCAGTCGACACCAGCTACCATGAACCGGATGCAAGGAAATATGCCACCAATCTACGCACGCTCGTTAAGTCATGTGTTGCGTATATAAGTCGCGGCGCTTCCTGTCCCGCTCAGTGATCAAGGAACCCGTACGAGGTTCCGAAACGTCTAAAATTTCTTGACTTGGTCAGTGACCGTATTTTTTTTCCTTTAAAAAAAGTTATCGGACGTTTCCTTTTGGGGTGACAGAGTTTCTGAGAATTAATAGCTGAGATGGTGCAGTCAGTGCATTTGTGGCAAAGCAGTGACAGTTTTTTCCCATTAAAGGACCCGACAGCAGACCACCACAGCGCAGAGCGACAAGATAGCGTCGTTTTTTATTCCATTTCTAACGCATGTAGTATTTTTTCGATCCGAGTCCAAGTGTATTTTCAAAAGAGATAAAACTTTTTAGTAAGGTGAACAGTCGCTTCTGTAGTGGACCCAAAGAGCCAGCCTCCGATCACAAGCAAAACTGCAATGTGTGGAATGCTGCGCAGAAATTTTCCAATTTGTTTAATGTTTTAGAGCTTCTTGCTCTTCTAAAGTACCACGCTTGTGATATCCCTTATTCGGACGCAAACAATCGGCTTCCATGTTCTGTTTGCGTTGCGAGCCGCAGTACTGTTTAGAAGGCTGTCTGAATTTTCCAGCTGCCTCCCGTGTTTGCTCCTGAGCTCTTCCACAATCTGCGACTCGTTAATACGAAAACTTACTCCCGAAACGTCGCACTTCTTAGTGGGAAAGCACTACTGAAAAATTAAAAAGTAGCATCGTTTTGGGGCTAAAAAAAAGCCAGAACTCCTCATGCTACGCTGGAAAAAAGAAATCTTTCGTAGCGCATTCTTGAATGAGGCTGCGGGTACGTAGTGGCGAGGTGGAAATTTCCGCCCCACCCTCCCCTCTCCGATGATTCTGGCATAGCCTTCAAATTTGTTGGTAGGCAATGGTTGTGACGGGTCATCTCAAGCGCGATCGATTGCTCTTGTTGCAGACCCAAGGAGCCCTTTGGCGTCTACCACTGATCCTATCATGAACATGGCGCCTCTCCTGCTCTGCCTTAATGTGTGAGCATTAGAAGGAACACGTCGCGAAGAAAGTGCAGCCTTAAGGGAAGCCCTAGGAGTGAAAACTTAGGCGCGATGTCCTGCCCGCCAGACTTTCAGCAACCAGCCTATCGTTGCAGGTAGAAGTTAAATTAATTAGTGTTCGCTAGAGATTGCTTGGGAAGAGCAACCTGAGTCACACAAGTCCCGCAGGTGGCCGCACACGCCATTGGCGGGCAGTAGTCCATCGTTTAACGGCTGCCCCACATCGCATAAAGTGGTATGAGGACTCCTAGGGAACGACGAAGGTAAAGTGTAGAATGACCGATATTGTGGCATTAAAGAAAGTGACGTGAAAGAAGACGCCAAGTACGAAAAATAAAAGAAATGAAAAAGAAAACGGTGTGTGGTGAATGAGTGTTCTTCGTGCCGGCGTCCGCTCACGCATTTCCGTCGCTTTGCCCAAGCGAGCACCATTAAGACTTCTTTTTCCTTGCCTTGCTTAGTGTGGGGCACCTGATGGCCGGCAGCAAAAAAACTGCGTTAGTGGGGCCCGTACTAATGATACCTGATGTGACGGATGTAGGGAGTGTCGAGTGCAGAATGTATTGGCAACATGGACCTGGAAAATTCTCTCAAGCTTAATGTCCTCTATGCAACTGTCCGGCCACTCTCCATATTTATATCTAATCCTGCTACACCACATTTCACAGTGCAAAGCCTCAACAATATTCTCTGATCAGTGTTTGCGGTTCAGCTAAAGCAAAGTTCTTATAACGCGATGCTTAGAATGTGTTGGTAACTGGCGCAACCTACGTGTCGAAGCTCTTGAAATGACATTCAAGCCCAACATTTAAGTTAATAAGACACGTTCACTGTCACATGACAAGCACGAACATGACAAGCATGAACACCTCATCAGGTTAACAGCTACTTAGGTTAATAGCTACTTAGTAACGAGAAGAGTCCAAATCCGCTCGTCCAGGTTTTTTTAGTGTAGAGACTGGGCGTGAGATTTGTCCCGGCAGCAGCGTATGATTGCTCTTCTACAGAAGTACATTGATTACGTGGACAAAATTGAAAAGATTACGCAGGCAAGTAAGAAGACCTGGACAGCCCAACTGCGGGAGTCAGTGTATAGAACATTGTTTATGTTCCTTCATGCCTCCCCAACAAGCTGGAATCGTACTATGACTGACCTGACAATGAGTAAATTGTGTTGGCTACGGCACAAACTCTTTTGTCATGAATGGCTGAAATAAAGCACATAAATAAATAATAGTGGCCTCCTCGAGAACGCGGCCATGATATCCGAATTCCACTCGACATGCCCTGCTACGCGCTGCCATAGTCACCGAGGCGTACTTTAGTGCAAGGACACGCACCGCCTTCCACATTTTGTGCACCTGCAGGAAATGATTAGATCCCCAGACAGACCGGCGGGGTAGGATTCGGCTTAAACGTCTTGAAGCCTACCCAATACGGTCGTCATGTACTCCAAATATATCAGCTGATGCGCGATAGCTGACTACGAGGTAATGGAGCACATAATCCACGATAGCGGTGCACCGTTAGTAAGCTAGATCTAGCTGGGAACCGCAGAATCGCGGCACGGCTTATTTTTTGGCGTTAAAACGAAGGCTCAGGTGGTCTATCCTAGTCGAGGCCAATGTCTGCGGACGTTGAAGCTGTGCGACATTCTCGGCAATGAACACCATGTCGTCCATATAGACGGGGCCCGGTAGTATTCCCGTACCAGGCATCCCATCCCATATAGGGAAGCTCTAGTCAAGATGGATACATCGTGCACAAGAGAGAGTAAAGGAGACAACTCTGTTGAAGCTGCTCTGTTGGCATCTGTGTGGGTTCGAATTCCGGTAGCAACGGTATTTATTCTATATTTTTTATTTAGAGTTTTTCCCTTGTCACCCCCAAGGTCAAGCTTCACACAAACTGGTGAGCCGGTTCGACCTCATTAAGTGTTAGTTTCCCTCAAACCGGTGACGGTGCGAAAAGTTCTTGCGGATAGATGTAGTTGGGTACAAGGAAGCAACTTTTTCCTTGCGCGCTTTACTCCTTTTCCGCTTTCAAAATATGGCTTTCATCCCGCTAAAACAGTGCTGGTCAAACTACGTCTACCTTGCACTCTTGGGTATTCAGAACAG
Organism: Amblyomma mixtum; assembly: GCF_055824585.1. NCBI lineage: Eukaryota > Metazoa > Arthropoda > Arachnida > Ixodida > Ixodidae > Amblyomma > Amblyomma mixtum. The sequence goes on along the minus strand of NC_143015.1, from coordinate 146,873,227 downwards.
GATCATTTTATCTGTTAAAGGGAACAGAGATAGATCACTTTGATATGAACAGCACTTTGCGTGGCTCTAACGGTCGTGTGTGGCGATGGGTGCTTTACTTTTGCAGTATATTGTTACGGGACGGCGGGCCCGCGCAGAGAAAGGCACATAGACTCAGACACAGGAGACTCAGACACAACCGGCCGCGGCGGTTCTCTTCCGTTCTCCACCTCTCGCGCTAGCGCCGCGCGCTCTCCCCTCGCGCTCGCCCCGCGCCTCTTCTTTATTTACATACCGCAGCGCGCTCTTCGTTAGAGGAGGTCGTATGCCGTGACAATATTTTACTATTTCCGTCTTTAGCTCCCTACCTTTTGCAATGATTCGCAAGGCTTTAGACGTGCATTATCTATGTTCCTGGAATCGTCAGGGAAGTACGTCTGCTCGAGATATTACAGGCGGCATATTTTTTCCGAAGATGAGGATCGGGCGAGAAACAAAAAAAAAGGGCGTGATAACTGGAGTTGTAATCTTTCTGCAGAAATGCATAGGGATACGTGCTACTACGACCACGCTCCTGATCAATTGTAGATTTCTGGTTTCACCAGCTAGGACAGAAACATCTAATTTGCCTGATATTAAGAGCCATTGTTATACGTGGCGCACCAAGCGTGTTCTCTGAGTGCAAAAGTTTATACATCATGCCTCAGGGGGCCAAATTTTTTTTTCAATCCATCCGGTTTTTAACCACCTTTTATGACATTGTTGTTTATGCGCTTGTGAAGCTTTCGTCTTCGTTCCTTAAAGGGAAGCTGAAACGGTTTTTGGAGAATTCGAGGTTACTCAAGAACTCGAATCAGTCAAGCTTCCAGATAAAGCATGAAAAGTATTTTTGCACTAGCATTTAAAATGATGTCATAATCATCGATTAAAACCGCGACGATGTTTAGGCTTCTTCTCACTACGTTGGAGGAGTGCGGAGAAATTCGGCACTGACGTCATTGTTGCCGAAATTTCAGATGTCCGCTGCATACGCTTGCATTACTGCAGACTGGGCGAGTTGGTTAACATACATCTTGAAAAATTTAGCGCGACACACAAGGACCGAAAGAGTAGACGACACGAGCGCTGACTAACAACTGGAAGTTTATTCGAAAACACGTAGAATTATAAAGGAAGAAAGTGCGATAAAATCGTTGGTCAAAAACCAAAAGAAGAAAACTAAACACAACAGTCACCGCCAGCTCCTGCTATCAAGACGGTAAGCACTTGTCCAGATAAGCTACCTCTTTTTCCCGTATAGTAACGGACGGTTTGGCCACGCACGTGTTATGAGCCTTGGCGATACTATATGCCTCGTAAATTTCCCTACACAACACATTGTCATTCTTGTACTCAATCGTAGTGTTGTCAAGGATCGGCGAGCACTTGCTGGTCCCGAGATCCTTGCACTCACGGCAGTGCAAAACAAGGTTCGAAGACACCGGTTTCCTGCAGTCCAGTGAATTCTTGTGCTCCTGCAACCGCACATTGATTTTATCGCACTTTCTTCCTTTATAATTCTACGTGTTTTCGAATAAACTTCCAGTTGTTAGTCAGCGCTCGTGTCGTCTACTCTTTCGGTCCTTGTGTGTCGCGCTAAATTTTTCAAGATATACGCTTGCATGTTGCTATGTGTCGTCAGAAGGCGCCAAACAATGCATCGTGAGCTTCACCTTCCATGGCGTCGGTTTTCTTCCATGAAATAACTGTTTCTTCGCTGGAAACGTAGGGCCGTCATACGTGACGTCATTATCGGGGCCTCTGCCCGTCGCTGTGCACTTCAGAGAAGCCTGAACGCCGACGACAACTTTATTGGGCGATTACACCACCATTTTCAATGCTACAACAAAACGATTTCGCAGGCTTTACGTGAACGTTTCGCACATTCGGCAACCTTAAACTCACCGAGTTCTAAAACCGCTTCAGTATACCTTTAAGGCCAATTCACACGACGGTCCGCTTGCCCACGGCCCGCGCTTTACGTATTCATGCCTCACCGCATTGAGAGGCATGCTGTGGCCCGCGGACTGGTCAAGCAAGGAATCACAGGTGCCTCTCCCATCGCGGGAATTAGCGTCGGCCCGGGAAGATGCGAGCACTAGCTCTGGTAACTGGGCTAGCAAGACAGCCCGGGCCATTGATGAACTGGACAAAGGGCCACACCCACTCTGTAGGTCTTCCTCTGCAGTTCAATAAAGTTCTCTTATATTCAGTCCCATCGTCATGGGTGGGGAGGAAAAACCGGTTCGACCAGCCTTGCCAAACGCTTCAAAATAATCTGGCCACTGTGGTACACCCAGTGCCTCGTCTGCTCCTTTGATGCGTCGCCTCCGCTTGATGTCATGGGATCGCAGACCAGTTTTTAGTGGCGTATGAACACGTCATACGCAGGCCACGGGCGAATGGACCTTCGTGTTAACACGTCATACGCAGGCCACGGGCGAATGGGCCTTCGTGTTAATTGGCCTTTCGAAACTGCGGTAAAAATTAAAGGTGTATACGCAGGCTGGCATTGGAAACACATTTTAGTATCGGCTTACAGCATGCATAGGGGTGCCTTTTTACGGTCATGTTTTTGTAAGGTATCTTTTGCGGCGGCGGATGCAAAGTTTGGCCAGTAGCAGTATTTTATAATCAAAGAGGCGCTTTAAGGCTCACTCACGCAACATAAATATATGGTGTTCTCCGATTCTTCAAAGGAAAGTTTGTTTGATTAGCAACAGAATGAAGCGAAAAGCGAGCTAGGGTTGCTTAACATATGTCTCATGATGGACCAACATTTCGGAACTGCTTGCGGGTTCCTTGTTCACTGGGTTGGACAGGACACCGCCCTTATGTGTATACGCCACACCTGATTTTATGAGTACGCGTATAAAAGGGGGCGAGCTAGGGTTGCTTAACATATGTCTCATGATGGACCAACATTTCGGAACTGCTTGCGGGTTCCTTGTTCACTGGGTTGGACAGGACACCGCCCTTATGTGTATACGCCACACCTGATTTTATGAGTGCGCGTATACGAGGGGGTACCCAAAAAAACCGGACTTATTTTTGTTTGAACTTATTTGTTGACATTTTAAGCACAGACCTTCAATCTCCTTCAAAGTGTTCCCCACTTGCAATGATACGCTTGTCGAATTTTTCATTCCATTTTTCAAAACATTGTTTAAATTCATCTTTTGTGATGCTTGACAGTGCCTCCATCGTTTTTTCTTCACCTCAGAAACATCAGCGAAACGCTTTCCATTCACCTATTTTTTCATTCTAGGAAACAAAGAAAGTAGCACGGGGCAAGGGCGGGAGAGTATGAGGGTTGAGGAATAGGGGTCATGCCATTTTTGGTTCAAAATTATCGTGGAGACCGGGATGTGTGAGCAGGGGCATTGCCATGATGGAAAAACCAGTCACCAGACCGCCACAAATCTGGCCGCTTCCACCGCACACTGTTGCCCAATCTTTTCAAAACATCCAAGTAGAAAGCCTGGCTAACTGTATTACCCTGCGGAACAAATTCACAATGAACGACTCCTCTCACGTCCAAAAAACAAATCAGCATTGTTTTGAGGTTTGGTTTCCCCTGACGAACTTTCTTGAGGCGAGGTGAATTTGAAGTTTTCCATTCGCATGATTGTTGCTTTGATTCAGGATTCGATTCAGGAACACTTGAGTTGTCCCCATAGCATCGTCCTTGTACGTCTTTCTTAATATTTCAAGAGTTTCCATTCAACTTTTTCCGAGCAAATATCAGAATTTGACCGGCGCACGCTGTTCACGAAAATCAGTCATTGCAAAAACGACGTTCACAAAAAACAGTCGTCACTCGAAAACTCTGCCTAAACTAGTCTGACCTCCTTCAACGACGGCACTCGGCTTACTGACTGGAATTTTCGTTCTATGCGCTCCTAGTGGCAAAAGGCGGCACCACAGAAGCTTTGCCGACCAAAAAATTTAGTCCGCTTTTTTTTTCGGTACCCCCTCGTATATCTGCCATGTTAAATTGTGTGCAGTTGGGAGGAATTACAAACTGCTTATGATTAGTGCTTGCTGTGGGCGCCGCGATGACAGGTTTTATGCCGTTTGCTGCCTAGCTGCATTGCCCCCACTCAATCTTGCGTGTCGGCTCTTGTGCGCGCACGCAGTGGCATTCGTGCCAAGAAAACCTCGATCCATCATCACATTTGGTCAGTGAGCGCGCCTGACTTCAAAAGCTCGGGTGAATGGTGGGCTATTCTAGCAAAACAACAAGGCGTTAAAAATCCTTTGAGATGTGTTTTAGCTGAACGCAGTGGCAGTGAAAAGCTTAATACTCATCTTGTTCCCTCTGAGGCACCATTTTGGTCAATACTTAATGGTGTCAGCTTGTCATTTTCATTTAATTTATTTGGAAGACCGATGGCCCAGATTTGCATGCGCAGAACGATCAGTATACTATCCACTATGAAATCAGCACTTGGTATGGCATGCGCAGGCTCGGCCTGTGGTTGACGAAAGGCCAGTGGCCCTCCTAAACACGAAAGGCAATATATTGATACATGCATTCGAAGAGACAGAAGTAGTGCATGCACGAGAAGAGGAAGAAGTTAGTTGGCTCTGGCTCGCGCGGTTGGCCACTCAGGGACCGCCGCAGTTTTGTCGTCTCAGCTCCGGTGTTCTATTTCGCGTTGCACGCTACAGTTTGGTGGAGGTACTGGGCAGTGATATGGGCCATTTGCAAGTTCCGACCGTACCTCTACGGACGACCCTTCCATGTGGTAAGCGACCACCACTCCTTATGCTGGCTGGCGAGCATCAAAGACCCCTCAGGACGCTTGGCTAGATGGAGCTTACGCTTGCAAGAAAACGACTTAACAGTAGTTTACAAGTCTGGCCGTAAGCATCAGGATGCGGATTGTCTTTCGCGCGCGCCTATCCCAATCAATACCGAAGAAACCACGGATGATTTTCCTTCCCTGGGCTCTGTTAGTACCACCCAAATGGCGCAGCCTCAGAGGGCGGACACGGAGTTGGCGCCGCTCATCGATTACCTCGAAGGCAATGAAGCTCCCATTCCGCTTGTTTTTCTTCGAGGGCTTCAGACCTTCACTTTACGGTCTGGTGTTCTCTACAAGCGCAATTTTGCCAACAGCGAGGAAGTGTTCCTACTTGTCGTACCAACACAGCTGCGGTCTGAGATCTTGAGTGCCTGTCATGATGCACCATCCGCCGGCCACCTTGGAGTCAGCCGTACACTCGCGCGCATTAGACAACAGTATTATCGGCCCAGGTTACTCCCATCGGTGCGGGCCTACGTCAAAACCTGCCGTGAATGTCAACGGCGAAAAACTCCTCCACTGAAACCGGCCGGATTTCTTCACCCCGTCAATCCACCGAAGACTCCTTTCCATCAAGTGGGCGTGGACCTCCTTGGTCCATTTCCGAAGTCCTCGTCTGGAAAGCGTTGGATAGTCGTTACGACTGACTACCTCACACGGTACGCTGAGACCACGTCTCTTACCAAAGGCACTGCTGCTGAAGTGGCGCAGTTCTTCGTCCACAACCTTGTCTTGCGTCACAGAGCACCCGCCGTTGTTGTTACAGATCGGGGAACTGCTTTCACAGCCCGCTTAACCAAGTCCGTGATGACTCTGACGCACACGAGCCACCGACGTGCTACGGCGTATCACCCGCAGACAAACGGGTTGGTAGAGCGACTCAACTGCACCCTAGCCGACATGCTATCAATGCACGTTGACGTCGAGCATCGAACTTGGGACGCCATTCTGCCGTACGTAACGTTTGCGTACAACACCGCCCTGCAGGAAACCACCCGACTGCCCCCTTTCAGCTTGTCTTGCGTCGCCAGGTGACCACTCCATTGGATGCTATGTTGCCCGTTGACCCTTACTGCGACTCTGACGCTGACATCGACGTCGATACCTTCGTTCAGCGTGCTGAGGAAGCGTGTCAACTGGCCCGCCTGCGCATCCACCGTCAACAGGAGGTTGACGCCACTAGGTACAACTGTGGACGGCGTTTCGTCAGTTATGCTCCCGGCGACCTTGTGTGGATTTGGATACCTGTTCATCGCCGCGGGCTCTCTGAAAAGCTGCTGCGCGGATACTTCGGCCCTTACGAAGTAGTGCGCCGCATCAGTGATGTGACTTATGCAGTTGCTCCCGCCCCGACAGCCTGTTCACCGCACCGAACTGAAGTCGTACACGTTGTTCGCATGAAGCCTTACCACGACCGGCTATCTGACTGAACTGCGGTTCACTGCAGCTGTGTTCTCACCTTTCGGTGTCTTTTCTCTCCTAGCCGCATCGTGTTGATGCTGCAGAAGAGGGGGGCAGTGATACATGCATTCGAAGAGACAGAAGTAGTGCATGCACGACAAGAGGAAGAAGTTAGTACGCTCTCGCTCGCGCGCTTGGCCACTGACGGACCGCCGCAGTTTTGTCGTCTGAGCTCCGGTGTTCTATTTCGCGTTGCACGCTGCAATATATTCTATTTGCAAGAAGAAACTAGGGTGCATGATCTTGCTTCTCATTCGTATAGCAGAGCCCTAATGACTTCTCTAAACATTAAATGATCTTAAAAGGCGAGCACAAGCGTTTCCTTCCCGTTAAAGAGAGTTATAGCTTGGTAGGTGGAATAAGCGCTCTACTATACGATTGGGAAGCAAACCATGCAACCCGGCTACTTTTGGCAAGGGCGTTGCCATGCAGCACCCGCAATACAGAGAAGCTGCCGCTAGTGTATCCGTCATCTAGAACTGCTTGTATCGCTTTGAAATATCAAATTGTTGGTTTAGAAGCTGCGCAGAGGTAAAAGTCTCTTCAGGTTCAGATGTATCGTGAGGAAAACAATACTCTCGTCCGTTCCATGGGGACTATCTATGCTGTGTCGCACACAAACAACGATGTCTGATTGTTTTCTACATGTTTCCAGTAACAACATGAATTGCTACTCGGCGAGAGATTCAGGCTGAAGCTGCTAAAGCATCATTTCATAAAATCTGTGCAGCTGTACACTCCACCTCACACTGATGGTATTTCATACAGTTGTTTTCCCGTTTGTGAATTGGTGAATTTGCCCACAGATGTTTAGCAACCGAGATACTCGTCTTCGGCGCAGATTTAGCTTCTGCAAGGCTAAGGGTAACTATTCCAACTGTGATGAAAGCAGCTTTTTATTCACTGGAAAACTGCACCCATGGCACGTAAGAATAAACGAAGGAATGCGTAGTTATCAATCGAATTTAAAACTGGCGAAGCACTCCTCAATAAAGGTAACAATAAAAGGTTAGTACGATAGAGTTCCACTGATCAAATGCAAGGAGCAGAAAGTTTTACAGTGTGCAGTAAAATCACCCCTGCAAAAAGCGCACATTTTTTATCAGATAGCTTTTTTATATTCTATGAATAAACGTGAAGAGTAAGAGTCTTCTAATTACATTGCCTGTTGAGTGCGTTCTCCGAAACATTTCCTTTTAATCTGATACTTAGCGTCACTTTATGCAACTAAATAAAGACAACCAGAGAGGCGCTTACGATTGAAATCACACTCCTTTTGGTAACAGAGATATTTCAGTCCCTGCAAACAAAGTTTGTTCTAAAATTGCACGAAATTTACATATACGGCCTTTTTTCGACTAATCTTATTGGCAACACGCACGAATCTCAAAAAAGCTTTAACACAAGCTGCTCCTAAAGCATTAACGCAGCCGGAAAAAAGCTATCGAAGGAAAAGCTCAACAATGCACCTTCTGTTATCTAGCTATCTTCACCCTTGCGAACTTCAACGACTTTTAAAATCTCACCCAGTGGTTTTGTGTTGCAAATATAAACGCAGAATATGGACCTACCATAAATGCCTGGTTAATAAGATTTCATCTAAACTAACTCAATATTTCCCTTCATCGAAAAATCTTTAGCCGGCGTATTTCACAAAATCTTTCATTTTAACTTTCTTGCCACTGATTTATAACCATTGTTGTAATATTCCGGCTGCAGAAACTACCAGTTCAAGACTATCTTATGATGTTTTTGAGAGTTTTAAACTTCAGCTCAGCCTTAAACTGGGGAGTTTCAAAGTTTCAGACATATAGCATTTAAATTACCAGGAAGATTAAATGCCTAAACTCTTCAGAGCACTGCTCCAAAGAGACGAAAATTTTTCGATCGGAAATAGTCACAATGTAGAGGCAGTGAATGTCAGCTTCAGTTAAAAAATCATATAATGTACAGTCCGAAACATCATCGTCATCCATGTACCGTTGAGGACAACTGTAGGGGCAATATATGAGAGTGTACGGATGAGAAGGGAAGATGTTCCAGAGCCAAAGGTAATAAATCATGACTGGAAATATGAGTACAGCACGTAAGTAAAACACAGTTCCATATGTAACAAGGTATTGCAAGAAATTTATTCTTGAATACTAAGAAACAGCTAAATAGGTAAATAAAATGATACGGTATGCGCGCATTGAGGAAAATTTTTGAATAATATTTCTTTGAACTGTTTGAAATTTATACTTTGTAAAAACGACCATGAATTTCAATCTTGTCCGTGAAAGCAGTTCACAGGAATTGGTTTATTGCAGGCATAATTTGACCGGTGTATCAATTTAACAATTCTGAAGATAAAGAAACAGCTTTATGATCGCGAGGACGGCACAACTCAGAATCATGCAAGTGCTGACGTATATACTAGGTGAGGGTTGTTTAGAGTCGAGTGACGTAGTCTACATATTTATTAGAGCGCAGCTCTTTGGCAGCCGTTTCTGCGTTTCGCGGCGTCGCCGTCACCGTCGCCGTTATCTGTTATAACCAGCAGTGGACACTTTAGATGCGCTTTAATCTGTGAGACCAATGGAGCGGGAGCTTGGAAATCAGGAAAGTTGCATAACTGCCCTCTTAGAACAGTGGACACCTCAGAAGTACTTGTATTTGGGTGTGTTGGATCATAACATTTCTGGGGGACACAGGGGCGCAATAAAAGACTCCTGGTTTTGGGCATAGTATGCCGCACGTAGAAGATCTTGAAGTAACCTCACTTGGTTCCATAGTTCGCACCGGAGGATCTTGCATACTCTTTTGGCGTGGCCAAAGGACTGTTTGAAAAGACCGAACAGGCCAGTGAGCTCACTTGGTATGAGGCCTTTTCGCTGGTAGAACCCAAGTAGCCTGGCTTGGCAGGCCGTGATCACAATGCTTGCGATCAGCAGGGGAACATGGGTAGGTGAAGGTTGAACACAAAGCGATGAGCCCGATGTAGAAGAAATATAACTCAGAAGTACTTGCATTTGGGTGTGTTGGTTCATAACTTTTCTGGGGGACACAGGGGCGCAATCAAAGAGTCCTGGTTTTGGGCATAGCATGCCGCACGTAGAAGATCTTGAAGTAACCTCACTTGGTTCCATAGTTCGGACCGGAGGATCTTGCATACTCTTTTGGCGTGGCCAAAGGACGGCTTGAAAAGACTGAACGGGCCAGTGACCTCACTTGGTATGAGGGCTTTTTGCTGGTAGAACCCAAGTAGCCTGGCTTGGCAGGTCGTGATCACAATGCTTGCGATGAGCAGGGGAACATGGGTAGGTGAAGGTTGAACACAAAGCGATGAGCCCGATGTAGAAGAAATATTACTCAGAATTAAGTACTTGTATTTGAGCCTGTTGGTTCATAACCTTTCTGGGGGACACAAAGGCGCAATAAAAGACTCCTGGTTTTGGGCATAGCATGCTGCACGTAGAAGATCTTGAAGTAACCTCACATGGTTCCATAGTTCGGACCGGAGGATCTTGCATACTCTTTTGGCGTGGCCAAAGGACGGCTTGAAAAGACCAAACGGGCCAGTGACCTCACTTGGTATGAGGCCTTTTTGCTGGTAGAACCCAAGTAGCCTGGCTTGGCAGGTCGTGATCACAATGCTTGCGATGAGCAGGGGAACATGGGTAGGTAAAGGTTGAACACAAAGCGATGAGCCCGATTTAGAAAAAAATATAACTCAGAAGTACTTGCATTTGGGCGTGTTGGTTCATAACATTTCTGGGGGACACAGGGGCGCATCAAAGAGTCCTGGTTTTGGGCATAGCATGCCGCACGTAGAAGATCTTGAAGTAACCTCACTTGGTTCCATAGTTCGGACCGGAGGATCTTGCATACTCTTTTGGCGTGGCCAAAGGACGGCTTGAAAAGACCGAACGGGCCAGTGACCTCACTTGGTATGAGGCCTTTTTGCTGGTAGAACCCAAGTAGCCTGGCTTGGCAGGTCATGATCACAATGCTTGCGATGAGCAGGGGAACATGGGTAGGTGAAGGTTGAACACAAAGCGATGAGCCCGATGTAGAAAAAAATATAACTCAGAAGTACTTGCATTTGGGCGTGTTGGTTCATAACATTTCTGGGGGACACAGGGGCGCAATCAAAGAGTCCTGGTTTTGGGCATAGCATGCCGCACGTAGAAGATCTTGAAGTAACCTCACTTGGTTCCATAGTTCGGACCGGAGGATCTTGCATACTCTTTTGGCGTGGCCAAAGGACGGCTTGAAAATACCGAACGGGCCAGTGACCTCACTTGGTATGAGGGCTTTTTGCTGGTAGAACCCAAGTAGCCTGGCTTGGCAGGTCGTGATCACAATGCTTGCGATGAGCAGGGGAACATGGGTAGGTGAAGGTTGAACACAAAGCGATGAGCTCGATGTAGAAGAAATATTACTCAGAATTAAGTACTTGTATTTGGGCGTGTTGGTTCATAACCTTTCTGGGGGACACAGGGGCGCAATAAAAGACTCCTGGTTTTGGGCATAGCATGCTGCACGTAGAAGATCTTGAAGTAAGCTCACTTGGTTCCATAGTTCGGACTGGATCATCTTGCATACTCTTTTGGCGTGGCCAAAGGACGGCTTGAAAAGATCGAACAGGCCAGTGACCTCACTTGGTATGAGGCCTTTTTTGCTGGTAGAACCCAAGTAGCCTGGCTCGGCAGGTCGTGGTCACAATGCTTGCGATGAGCAGGGGGGAACATGGGTAGGTGAGCAGGGGAACATGGGTTATGGCGCCCCTTTGTCCCCCAGAAAAGTTATGAACCAACACGCCCAGATAAAAGTACTTCTGAGTTATATTTCTTCTACATCGGGCTCATCGCTTTGTGTTCAACGCTTTGTGTACATACTCCATGCTTCCAGGTCACCATCAAAGATAACATGCATAATGCGGTTATACAGGGCGTCCCAGCTAACTTGGACCAAGGTTTATAAAAATACTTAGCATTCTACACAACTGAAATCACGTGGATATTGTTAAGGTTTATCTAAACTTACAGCACTTAGGTCCTCCTATTTGAATATTTAGTCGAGATAAATAAATTAACTATTTAAATATACCTTGAAATGTTCTGGCGTGAATGGGTAAGTTGTGGAGCTCCTCAAATATATTCCAACCCAGGCACTTCCAACAACATATACTTAGCTTCGCCGTTTTCATTCGGAAAAAACGAAAGCCCGCGGAGTTTAAAAGATACCACGAGACAGCGCGCTCCGTGCGCCCGGATGCGCCGCGATTACAGCGCTCTCATCCTTGCTTTATAAAAAATATCACCCGCTTCGCGTCCCTCCTGCTGCCAGAAACAAGGCTTCGCATTGTGCTTGGTTCCAAGATAAGCGCCAGTGGGTTCGGGCGGCAATTGAAAGAAAGAGCTGCTCCCGTTTCTGCGGCGTTAATTGCGCTCTCACGTTAGCAGAATGCGTGCCGAAGAACGTTGACAAGCTCATGAGTTTGAATTTGGGACCAAGATCCCAACAAGCAAAGACGCGTGTAACAAACCTGGTAGCGTCGTGTGAATTACGCTGAAAGACAGGAGCCGCGCTTTTTTTCAATTGCCGCCCGATGCCACTGGCGCTTATCTTAGAACCAAGCACAACCCAAAGCCCTGTTTTTGGCAGCAAGAGAGGCGTGAAGCGGGTGACGTTTTTTACAAACCCCGGACGAGAGCACTGTAAGCGCGGCGCATCCGGGCGCACGGAGCGCGCTATAACGTGCTATCTTTCAAACTCCGCGGGCTTTCGTTTTTCCCGAATAAAAACGGCCACGCTAAGTCTATCTCGTTCAAATTGCCTGGGTTGGACAATATTTGGGGACCTACACAAATTTCCAATTGACGCCTGAACGTTTCAAGCTATATTTAAAAAGTTAATTTATATATGGTTTGGTTTATGGGGTTTAACGTCCCAAAGCGACTGAGGCTATGAGAGACGCCGTAGTGAAGGGCTCCGGAAATTTCGACCACCTGGGGTTCTTTAACGTGCACTGACATCGCACAGTACACGGGCCTCTAGAATTTCTCCTCCAAAGAAACTCCAGCCGCCGCGGCCGGGATCGCACCCGCGTCTTTCGGGTCAGCAGCCGAGCATCATAACCGCTGAGCCACCGCGGCGGCTTAATTTATATATCTCGACTGAATAATCAAATAGGAAGAGTGAAAAAATGGTACTGTAACTTTAGATACTGGAACTTTATATATATATATATATATATATATATAGCGAAGTATACGCTTCGTTAAAGGAAACATATTTATTCAACTCGACGTTTCGATCGGAAGACCGACCTTCTTCAGGAGTGATTTTACATTGTGAAGGCATCCCCTTTTATAGGGGCGGGCACAGAACAGGAAAGTGGGAAACACAAAGCACATAGCAGAAAAATACACATAAAAAATTATTAGAGGCAGTGCGACCCACACACACATACACCAAAAAAAAAAAAGTGCGAGGAACAGGTACTCAGTCAGAAAATACAACGTCCAGATGCGGCCTCTGCTTTGTTAAGCACCACAGGCTTGCTTATTGACATTCGTGTCCAGCTGGGAGGTG